>NC_046156.1:213394601-213508376 GCF_011064425.1 Rattus rattus
AACATGTATTGTTTATGTAATTTTAACATATTAATAATAGTTAAATAATAAGGTCTGATAAAAGAAATGTGTGGGTATTTATATCATTCTTAATTCATTTGAAAATTTTGTTACATATGTGTAAAATTGTTTCAATACATACTATGTATAATATATACTAGATAAAACATTAAAGATTTTGTAGTTAAAACCATTCAAACTCATGCTATGGTAAAATATGTCATTTGTGATATTAAACATTTTGTGAAATTTTGTCTAAAGTGTGTTATAAATAGGAGCGCTGCTCTGTGAGGAATGGGTTTGTATCCATTCATCTTAAAGACTTTGCCCACATGGATTTGTGTTGGTTCTATGATGACACTGTTTTCTGTTCATATGTGCAATAATGGCATGTGGGCTTTTAGTTGATTCCCATTTCTTGTGTTTGCTTGTTCTATTCTAATTTCCTTGCTTCTTCCTCCTCCTCCTACTCTTCCTCCTTCTCTTCTGCTACTTCCTCTCCTCCTTTTCCTCTCTCCTCTTCTTTCTTGTTATTTATTAGCCTTTTCCAAAATATACAAAAGTCACAAATTTCTTCCTTATATACGCATCCAGACCAGCCTCTCTGGTTTCACTTTGCACTCACTGCCAGTCCCGGCCGTTTTATTTTCTCCTAACTCCCAAACCACTGTTCTCCAATCTTCGATACAAGGTCAGATCTTCAGGATAGCAACTAAATCAAAGGCATTTCTGTTGCACATGATTAAAAAGGCTTTATTAGGAATAGATGAAAGGTCAAAATCTCAAAATCTGATGGAGGGGAGGTGGAGTAATCTTTGAGGTTTGACAGAAACATGCCATGGAAAATATGCGTATCTTTTCAATGAAAAGAAATTATAAACTTAGAGTTTTACGTGAAATTCTTAAGAGTTGGGAGGATTTATACTTATGTTGGTATTTAAAACACCCTTCAGGAATATAAACTTTTTTCTTTCTTCTTTCTTTTTTGGCTTTTTTTGATTTATCAAATGTTATTCCTTTGTAAGGGTCCCAGGATGCACAAGTCCTCATCCTTCCTCATCCCTTATTTTATATGGACCCTCCACATCCACCCTTCTTTCTCTCCCTTTCCCCCAACATTCACCTATGTTGGGGGTCCAATCTTTGAAATCAAGGAAAGCAACTTTTCTAATGAGCTGCCGTGTCTGTCTCAAATTTTCTGTCTTGAAGATCATTTCATTAACACCTCTAATGCTGTTGTCTAATTGGGCTCTTAGAAAAAGTAAGCATGCATGGTTAGATACAGTGTGTGTCCATTCTTTAAATGAATTTTTATGCTGTTCATACTATCAGTGAAGCCATTACCTACAAATCTGAAGTCATACTTAAAACACTTATACTAAATTCCACTGAATAATTCTGGTGTGTAAAGGTTGTGAGCTGGACTAGGAGGAGAAGAGGGAGAGCTGTGAACAGATGTAAAGTGAATAAATAACTTAAAATATGTGTGTGTGTGTGTGTGTGTGTGTCTGTGTTATAAGGCAGTCTGATATTTGTTCTATTTCACTTAGGTGCCTCTGGAGGCCAGATGTCGGATCCCTGGAGCCAAACTATCAAAGTTTTTACTATAGTCAATTTTGAAAGATATGAAATATATCGAGAATAAAGGCCATATAAAAACAAGTTATGCACAGGGAAAAGTGTCTATTTTTAAAATTGTGTATTATATTTGCATCATCATACCAGCAACTTCCTTGTTGTACCTTATAGACTGTCAGAGGTGCTTTTGCATATGCTCATTTCAGAGAGAATAAAACTCTTCAGGTTTATAGAGTCTTTCATGTGTCCTTGAACTGTTGATTCTTAAAACTTCCTACTTATCAAATGAATATCACTACTTTTTTTTTTAAATTTTCTTTCTTGATATCATATTATGAATTCAAATGTTATCCTTTCCTCCTCCTGTTTCTATGAAGATGTGCCCACTCCCAAACACCCACTCCAACCTCAACACCCTGGCATTACACTACACTGGGAAAACGAGTTTCACAGGACCATGGATTCTGCCTCATTGATGCTGCTACAATGCCATCCTTCTGTTATATATGAGGGACAATGGGTCCCTCTCCCCATGGCTCCGCTTGTTTGGTTCCTGGGAGCCGAGGAGTCTGATTGGTTGAAATTAAGGTTTTCTATGGTGTTGCAAAGCCCTGCAGCTTCTTCAGTCCGTTTTCTAACTCTCCATCGGAGTTCACTTTGTTCAATCTAATGACGGCCAAACCATCCCATCTGTATCAGTAGGGCTTTGCATGGTTTCCCAGAAGACATTCATATCTGTCTTTCAGGATGTTCTTGGAAATCATGGATAGTGACTGTGTTTGGTGGTTGCATGGATCCTGCAGTCTCTGACGAGGCCTTTCAAAATATACCCACTCTTTGGTCTCAGTATTTCTCCTTGCCAGCTTTGTTGTAGTTTAAGTATTAAAACAGAAGCATCCACATTTTGCCTTCCTTCTTGCAGGCCTATATGATCCGTGAATTTTCTTAGGTAGTCCTAAACATTTCATTCACAGCCAGCTTATCAGTGAGGTTTCGGCTCTTTTCGCATGATTGGGTCACCTCACTCAGGATGAAATTTTCTAGTTCCATCCATTTGCCTAAGAATTTCATGTAGTCATTGCTTTGGATAGCTCCACTAGTACTGCGCTTGGCAACATTTTCTGTGATCCATTCCTCTTGTTGAAAGGAAATCTGAGTTCTCTAATGTTCTGGCTATTATAAATGAGTTGCCATAGGTGTGTTAGTGGAGTATGTCCCTTTATATTTTTGTATTATTCCCTTGCATAAGCCCACATCTTGCCAGCATCTACTGTCACCTGAGTTTGTGATTCAGCTATTCAGATCATAAGTGATGTGGAATCTCGTTTATTTTGATTTTGCACGTCTCCTCACAACTAAGCATGTTGAACATTTTTAGGTGCTTCAGCCATTGGTATTCCTCAGTTGAGAGAATTATTTGTTTAGCTCTTGCATCCCATTTTAAAATTGTGATTATTTGATTCTCTGGACCTCAATCATGAACTTTTTTATATATTAGATATTATCCCCCATTGAATGTGGTAGATTAAGACCTTTTCACAACGTTGTTTCTGTTTCTTGTTCTATTGATGTCGTCTATTACTCAAAAGCTTTGCAATTTAATTAGGTCATATTTGTTGATTCTGGTCTTAGAGCATGTTTTCATTGTTGCCCTGTCTAGAAATTTCCTGTGCCTATGTGTGTTCAGGTCTCTCCCTTTCTCTCTACTAAACTATGTATCAGGTTTTATGTGGGGAGGTTTTGATCCACTTGGATTGCATCCCTTGTACAAGGAGATAATATTGGGTCAATTACATTCTTCTACAATGTTGAACTAGCACCATTTTTGTACTAGCCATTAAATTGAATAGGGTTTACTTCCTTTGTCAACATCAAGCAACCAGATCTTCTATTTCTGCTGGAGGTTAGGGCTAATGTGATTGCCCCAGAAGTTCTTTTTATTGTTGAGAAAAGTTTTCACTATCCTGGGTTTTTGGTTATTCCAAATGTATTTGCAAATTGTTCTTTCCAACTCTTTCAAAAGTTGACTTGGGATTTTGATAGGGATTGCATTGAATCTGTAGATTGCTTTCAGCAAGATGGCCATTTTTACTATATTAATCCTGCTAATCTGTGAGCATGGGAGATCTTTCCATTTTCTGATATCTTCTTCGATTTCTTTCTTCAGAGACTTGAAGTTCTTGTCATACAAATCTTTCACTTGCTTGCTTCAAGTGTATTTTATATTATTTGTGACTATTGTGAAGGGTATAATTTCCCTTTTTTCATGCTCAACCTGTTTATCCTTTGAGTAGAGGAAGGCTACTGATATATTTGAGTTAATTTTATATCCAGCCACTTTACTGAAGTTGTTTATCAGCTGTAGGAATTTTGGGGGTCACTTAAGTATACTATCATATCATCTGCAAATAGTGATATTTTGACTTCTTTTCCAATTTGTATGCCTTTGACATCCTTTTGTTGTTTAAGTGCTCTGGCTAGAACTTTAAGAACTATATTGAAGAAGTAGGGAGAGAGTGGGCAGCCTTGTCTAGTCCCTGATTTTAGTGGGATTGCTTCAAGTCTCTCTCCATTTAGTTTGATGTTGGTACTGGTTTGCTGTATATTGCTTTTACAATGTTTAGTTATGGGCCTTGGATTCCTGATCTTTCCCAGGCTTCTAACATGAAGGGCTGTTGAATTTTGTCAAATGCTTTCTTAGTGTCTGATGAGATGATCATGTGGTTTTTAACTTTGAGTTTGTTTATATAGTGGATTATGTTGACAGATTTCTGTATATTGACCCATTCCTCCATCCCTGGGATGAAGCCTAATTGAACATGATGGATGATCATTTTGATGTGTTCTTGGAGTCAGTTTGCAAGAAACTTATTGAGTATTTTGGCATTGATATTCATAAGGGAAACTGGTCTGAAATTCTCTTTCATTGTTGGGTCTCTGTGTGGTTTAGGTATAACTGTAATTGTGACTTTATAGAATGAATTGGATAGTGGTCCTTCTGTTTCTATTTTGTGAAATAGTTTGGATAGTATTGGTATTATGTCTTCTATGAAGGTCTGATAGAAATCAGCACTAAACCTATCTGGTCCTGGGGTTTTTTTGGTTGGGAGACTTTTAGTGACTGCTTCCACTTCATTAGGAGTTATGGAACTGTTCACATGGTTTAATCTGATCCTGATTTAACTTTGGTACCTGATATCTGTCTAGAAAATTGTCCATTTCATCCACATTTTCCAGTTTTGTTGAGTATAGGTTTTTTTGTATGATCTGATGATTTTTTTGGATTTCCTTATTTTCTATTGTTATGTCTCATTTTTCATTCCTGACTTTGTTAATTTGGATACTGTCTCTGTTCCCTCGGATTATTCTGACTAAGGGTTTATCTATCTTGTTGATTTTCTCAAATACCCAGCTTCTGGTTTTGTTGATTCTTTATATCATTCTTTTTGTTTCTACTTTGTTAATTTTATCCCTCAGTTTGATTATTTCCTGCCATCTACTTGTCTTGAATGTATTTTTGTAGGCACTCAGAGGAATGAGTTTTTTGGTTTTTTTTTTTTTTTTAGCACTGCTTTCATTGTGTCCCCTAAGTTTGGGTATGTTGTGCCTTCATTTTCATTAAATTCTAAAAAGTCTTTAATTTATTTCTTTATTTCTTCCTTCACCAAATTATCATTGAGCAGAGCATTGTTCAGCTTCCATGTGTCTGTGTGCTTTCCGTCTTATGTTTGTTACTGAAGACCAGCCTTAGTCCATGGTGATCTGATAGGATGCCTGGGATTATATCTATCTTCTTTTATCTGTTGAGGCCTGTTTTGTGACTGATTATATGGTTAGTTTTAGAGAAGGTACCATGAGAAGAAGGTATAGTCTTTAGTTTTAGGATATAATTTTTGATAGATATCTGTTAAATCTATTTAGTTCATAACTTGTTATTTTCACCGTCTTTGTTTAGTTTCTGTTTCCATGATCTGTGATCTGTCCATTGCTGAGAGTGGGGTGTTGAAGTCTCCACTATTATTGTGTGAGGTGCAATGTGTGCTTTTACTTTTAGTAATTTTTTTTAAATGAATGTGGTTGCCCTTGCATTTGGAGCATAGATATTGAGAGTTCATCTTAGTGAATTTTTTTTAGGAATATGAAATGCCCTGCCTTATTTTTTGATAACTTTTTGTTGAAAGTCAATATTATTCAATATTAGCATGGCTTCTTCAGCTTGGTTCTTGGGATCATTTGCTTGGAAAAAAATTTCCCAGTCTTTTACTCTGAGGAAGTGCCTGCCTTTGTCACTGAGTTACGTTTCCTGTATGCAGCAAAATGCTGGGTCCTGTTTACATATCCAATCTGTTAGTCTATATGTTTTTATTAGGGAATTGAGTCCATTGGTGTTGAAAGGTATTAGGGACCAGTGATTGATTTTTCCATTATTTTTGTTGTTAGAGGTGGAACTATGTTTTTGTGGCTCTCTTCTTCAGGTTAGTTGAAAGAACAGTACTTTCTTCCCTTTTCTAGGGTGTAGTTTCCCTCCTTGTGTTGGAGTTTTCCATCTATTATCCTTTGTTGGGCTGGATTTGTACAAATATTTTGTGTAAATTTGGGTTTGTTATGGAAAACCTTGGTTTCTCCATCTATGATAATTGAGAGTTTTGCTGGATATAGTAGCCTTGGCTAGCATTAGTGTTCTTTTAGGGTCTGTATAACATCTACCCAGGATCTTCTAGCTTTCATAGTCTTTATTGAGAAGTCTGGTGTAATTCTGACAGGTCTGCCTTTATATGTTACTTTGTCTTTTCCTCTTACTGCTTTTAATATTCTTTCTTTGTTTTGTCCATTTGGTGTTTTGACTATTATGTGATGTAGGAATTTCTCTTCTGGTCCAATCTATTTGGAGTTCTGTAGGCTTCTTGTATGTGTATGTGCATCTCTTTCTTTAGGTTAAGGAAATGCACTTCTATAATTTTGTTGCAGATATGTACTGGCCCTTTAAGTTAGGAATCTTCACTCTCTTTTATACCATTCTTACTTTTACTGTTCTCATTGTGTCCTGGATTTCCTGGACGTTTTAGGTTAGGAGAGTTTTGCATTTTGCATTTCCTTTGACTGCTGTGTCAATGTTTTTTATGGTATCTTCTGCCCCCGAGAGTCTTTCTTCCATCAGTTGTATTGTGTTGGTGATGCTTTTGTCTATGACTCCTGCTCTCTTTCCTAGGTTTTCTCTCTCTTGGGTTGTCTTTTGTTGTGATTTCTTTATTGTTTCTATTGTCATTTTTAGATCCTGGATGGTTTTGTTCAACTCCTTCACCTGTTTGTGTTTTTCTGTAATTCTTTAAGGGATTTTTGTGTTTCCTCTTTAAGGCCTTCTACCTGTTTATTTGTGTTCTGTATTTATTTAAGGAAGTCATTTATATCCTTCTTAAAGTCATCTAACATCATCATTATATGTGATTTTAAATCAGAATCTTGTTTTTCTGTTGTGTTGGGGTATCCAGGACTTGTTGTGGTGGGAAAACTGGGTTCTGAAGATGCCAAATGTCCTTGGTTTCTGTTGCTTAGGTTCATGCACTTGCCTCTCACCATCTGGTCATCTCTGGTGTTAGCTTGTTTTGCTTTCTCTGACAGTGACTTGACTCTCTGTAAGTCTTTGTGTCAGAATTCCTGGGAGACCAGCTATCTCCCAGCAGGATTTGGGTACTGAGGGCTGTGGCACAAGGTCAGCACTGGGTGTAGACGGAAACTGTAAGGATCCTGTCTCAGATTGCTTTTTGGTTCCTGTGTCCTGAAGTCTCCCGGCCAGTCCCTCTGAGCAGAAATGGTGGTCTCAAGTGTGTCAGCACACCTGGGAGACCAGCTCTCTCCTAGCAGAATCTGGGTACAGAGAGCTGTGGCATAGTGTCAGCTCTGGGCACAGAGGGAAACCGGAAGCCATTTTCTACCTTTCTTCCTAATCTGAGAGTCTTTCTTCCATCTCTTGTATTCTATTGGTGATGCTTGTATCTATAGTCTCTGCTCTCTTCTCTAGGTTTTCCATCTCTAGGACTCCCACAGGTTTTTTTTTTTTTATTTCCATTTTTAGGTCCTAAATAGTTTTATCCATTTCCTTCACCTGTTTCTATGTGGTTTCCTTGATTTCTTTAAAAAAAATTATTCATTTCCTCTTCAAGAGCTGCTATCATCCAGTGTTGGGGAATGTGGGGGGGGAGGGGAAGAATGGGGAGGAGAACACCCTTATAGAAGAAGGGAAGGGGTATAGGATAGGGGGATTATGAACAGCATTTGAAATGTAAATTAAAAAATCCAATAATAAATAAATAAATAAAGTTCAACTTGGGGAAAGAAGAAAAAAGCAAACAAGCAAGCAAGCAGCAGCTTGCACAGGAAAGAGGCAGTGTGGATGAGCTATTCTCTGGAGCAAGGTCAAGCTTTGCATTCATTTCCATCTCAGCAAATGATGGCAGAAGCTCCTAACATGGCAGCCGTGACTGGACAGCAGATTCCAACAGAAGCTCCGGCCCAGGAACCTGTACCAGAGGCTCCAAAGAGGAGAAGGAAAACCAGGGCAGCAGAGCCCCAGGACCCAGTGGAGCCAAAAACAAAAAACAAAACAAAACAAAACAAAAGCAAACAAACAAGCAAAAAAACCCCAAAAAACCCAAAAAACCAAAAACAAAAAAACCAAACCAACCAAACAAAAAACCCCCAAAAAACAAACAAAAACAAAACAAAACAAAAAAACCAAATAAATATCCAATCCTGTTGCATCAAGGAAATTCAGCAAGTCCATAAAATCAAAAGAAAAGCAAGAGAAAATCACAAAAGCATTTAAAGTGAAAAGGAAAGCGGACTGTTTCAACGGCGTCTCTGAAGCTGGACTTCTGACTAAGACTCTTCCTGACACTTTGACCTTCAATCTGGATATTGTGATTATTGGCATTAACCCAGGAGTAATGGCTGCTTACAAAAGGAATCATTACCCTGGGCCCTCCTGTAAGGGTCTGTTCCTGTCTGGTCTGAGTGTGGTGCAGCTGAATCACTTGGATGACCACACCTTTTCCGGGAAATAAGGCATTAGATTCACCAACATGGTGGAACGGACCATGCCAGGCAGCAAGGATCTGTCTAGTGAAGAATTTCGGGAAGGAGAGCACATCCTAGTCCAGAAACTGCAGAAATATCAGCCACGAATAGCGGTGTTTAATGGAAAATGTATTTATGAAATATTCAGTAAAGTAAGTTTTTGGAGTAAAGGTTAAGAACTTTGGGCTTCAACTCCACAAGATCTCAGACGCAGAAACTCTTTGCTACGTCATGTCATGCTGCCTTCCAGTGCCAGATGCACTCCGTTTCCTCGAGCTCAGGACAAAACAAAGTTCATGACTACATTAAGCTGAAGGACTTAAGAGATCAGCTGAAAGGCATTGAACAGAACCCAGACATTCAGGAAGTGCAATATACATTTGACCTACAGCTTGTGCAAGAGGATGCCAAGAGGACAGCTGTTAAGGAAGAAAGGTATGATACAGGCTATGAGGCAGCATATGGCGGCGCCTATGGTGAAAACCCGTGTAATGGTGAACCCTGCGGCTTTGCTTTAAATGGGCCAACAGCTAACAGTGAGGAACTGAGAGGAGAATCAGATCCAAATGGGCAGCGGATGGAGCAGTCATTTGCAGAGCAGATCTCTTCTTTTAATAATTGTGAGACAAGAGAGCAGGAAGACGGAAGCCATGCTTAGTGAAGATGCCTCAGCTCTGGCTCGGTGCTGCAGTTTCGTCTTTCTTTCTTTCTTTCTTTCTTTCTTTCTTTCTTTCTTTCTTTCTTTCTTTCTTTCTTTCTTTCTTTCTTTCTTTCTTTCTTTCTTTCTTTTTAAACATTTTTTCTTTTTTCCTTTTTTTCATCTTTATTAAATTGAGTATTTCTTATTTACATTTCAAATGTTGTTCCCTTTCCCGGTTTCCGGGCAAACATCCCCCTCCCCCCTCCCCTTCCTTATGGGTGTTCCCCTCCCCACCCTCCCCCCATTACCGCCCTCCCCCCAAGAATCCCTTTCACTGGGGGTCCAGCCTTGGCAGGACCAAGGGCTTCCCCTTCCACTGGTGCTCTTACTAGAATATTCATTGCTACCTATGAGGTCAGAGTCCAGGGTCAGTCCATGTACAGTCTTTGGGTAGTGGCTTAGTCCCTGGAAGCTCTGGTTGCTTGGCACTGTTGTTCATATGGGGTCTCGAGCCCCTTCAGCTCTTCCAGTTCTTTCTCTGATTCCTTCAACGGGGGTCCCATTCTCAGTTCGGTGGTTTGCTGCTGGCATTCACCTATGTATTTGCTGTATTTGGCTGTGTCTCTCAGGAGAGATCTACATCGGGTTCCTGTCGGCCTGCACTTCTTTGCTTCATCCATCTTGTCTAATTGGGTGGCTGTATATGTATGGGCCACATGTGGGGCAGGCTCTGAATGGGTGTTCCTTCAGCCTCTGTTCTAAACTTTGCCTCCCTATCCCCTCCCAAGGGTATTCTTGTTCCCCTTTTAAAGAAGGAGTGAAGCATTCACATTTTGATCATCCTTCTTGAGTTTCATGTGTTCTGTGCATCTAGGGTAATTCGAGCATTTGGGCTAATATCCACTTATCAATGAGTGCATACCATGTGTGTTTTTCTGTGATTGGTTTACCTCACTCAGGATGATATTTTCCAGGTCCATCCATTTGCCTATGAATTTCATAAAGTCATTGTTTTTGATAGCTGAGTAATATTCCATTGTGTAGATGTACCACATTTTCTGTATCCATTTCTCTGTTGAAGGGCATCTGGGTTCTTTCCAGCTTCTGGCTATCATAAATAAAGCTGCTATGAACATAGTGGAGCACATGTCTTTTTTATATGTTGGGGCATCTTTTGGGTATATTCCCACTTGTCAGGACATAGAACCTCAGTTTGCTAACTGAAGAGTTTTAGTACCAATAGTACTTTTATGCTAGTGGTATAATTCTATAAGGAACAGTTATATGGTAGAGTCAACTGTGTGAATCTGTGTAGCTTGGAAAGAAAAAATAGGGTGTTTTGTATTTGAGTTATCCATCATTCCAGCTTTTTTAAAAGTTATTTATTTATTATATATGAATACACTGTAGCTATCTTTAGACACACCAGAAGAGGGTATCAGATCCCATTACAGATGATTGTGAGCCACTATGTGGTTGCTGGGAATTGAACTCAAGACCTCTGGAAGAGCAGTGAGTACTCTTAACTGCTGAGTCATCTCTCCAGCCCCTCATCCCAGCTTTTTATATACTATATTTCACTTATGAAGAAATTGGTTTTCTTTATCTGTAATTTTAAAAAAGCAATAGTTTGATTATTTATAGTTGTTCTTCCTTGTGCATACCTAGATATGCCCTCATCCCTTTAAATGCCTAGGAAGGGCATGCTGGTAAGAACCAAATTGGTAAAAATGCAGATCTGCCAGTCCCCATGTTTGAAGCTGAGTAACCCTCTGCGGAGTGGAAGCTGGGGGTGGACTCAGAAGCCCCTTACTCTCCCGGTCGCATGTGTGGCAGATGCTTGGTAAGAGAAGCACAGTATGGCCATGCCTGTGGGGCGTGAGCCCTGCCACTGGCCTGTGCCTCTCGTGTGTTACTCTTCTCTGAGGCAGACACTTCTGCTGAGCTGGAAGGTTCCTGAGAACACAGTGGGACTTGTACAGCCTGTCACTCATCTGTCTTACGAGTCCACATCAGCGTTCATCACTGTTCTAATTTTCTCCTTGACATGGAAAGTGATAGGAACTGAACTTTCCAGTGAGCAATGTGAGTGGCAGGTGTTTGACAGTCCTGTTTGAACTGGTGCTGTGTACATGGGATGTGCTGATTGAGAACTTTTCTTGCTAGGTAAAGCTAACCATTAGTGAATGGTTTAAAAATTATTGTCACTACTGTTGAATACTGTGGACTAAGTGAGCCTCATGAAAAAGTTGATTGGAATTTGTGCCTTTGTGGTTGCTAACGCATTTTCCATGGGGCTACAGAGAGCCCACCAGTGCTGGTGGATATTAAACGTGGGTATTCAGAAATGCATGGTGCGTTCACTCCTGACTATTCTCGAGGACTCTGTCTTGATGGGACCCCTGGAGCTCGCTGGTTTTGCAGGATGAAACGTCCATGAGGGTTTTGCATTTCACAGAGGTTATGTAGCCTGTTCTATGAATAATAAGAGAAGCCGTTTCTTGGTAGAATGTTTACCATGCCTTTAGCAGTAGCAATGATGGACTTTATTTTTCCTTCTGTCTGGGTCAGGCTGTGTACAATCATCTGTTTTGAAAGGTGCAGTGCACTGCTGTTTACATGGGCACTTCATTCAAGTGCTTTGAAGTGCCTTGCATCAGGGATTAGCATCAATTGAATTATTTTTTTATGCAACCATGCAAAGCATATAGTTTTGCCTTGGTATGTAACCTTTGTAGCTTTATCATGGAGAAATACCTTTAAATTATGACTGGAGTGTGGGCGTGACGACACCCTGAGTATTTTCCTGGTGCTTTTCCTTGACTATGGTGAATACTGAGTGCCGCTGCACCCTGTACATGACAGGATGGTGTTTGTTTTCATTAAATAACACTGAGATTTAAAAAAGAGGACTGATTTTCTGAAAAAATTGATTATAAATAAATATGCTATAAATTCGACAAGTATTTATTGAGAGAATTACCATTGGCATAATAATTTTGTAATAGATTTTAGTTCATATTTTGAATTTTAGATCCTGAACTCATCTTCATTCATAACACAATTCTCTAACTTATCAATGTGCTTAGGGACAGAATTTGTCCTTATTATGAAACCAAAACAAACACTCATTTTTCTAGCCTCCCTTTCAGCTATTGTGTGATTTGGGCTCAGCCAATTTTTGCATCTTCTTAAGACTCTGAATTGATATCTGGTGCCTTAAGAAGTCATAGGAAGAAACCCTGACCCTAGGCAACTGATTGCTATGGAAGTATTGACATCCAGCATCCAGGGTCTACTTTAAGCAATGGCCTTGAGTGACAAGATTGGCTTTTTTATATTTCCTGTCTTGATGGTGGAGGTGGTAAAGTCTGGCATCTGGGATTAAGATGTTTATTTCCATGAAACGGACTTGGTTCTGAATTTCGAGTGGACTCCTTTATTCTTGTCCAGGTTAGAGTGATACTGTGAGCTTTGTGATGTGTAGGTCTATGGATTTCAACAGTGGATGTCATTCCTCCATCACCACCATCCCATCTACCAGGGTTCTCAGTTTTGTATGCTGGTTCTTTATAGGTGTTAAAACCATTCCTTTAAAATCAGCCAGAGCCAGCTCCTGTTATTTGTAACTGAAGTAAAATGATGTAATTAATAAGATAAGAATGTTCAAAATACATAGTCATAGATAATGAAACTGAGTTGGGAAGACAAATCATTCACATGACCTTATCAGTGATTGCAAGATTGAATGTAGGGATATGAAGAAAGTGTCGCACCCTTTAGAATTCTTCACAGAGGAACTTGAGCCAGACTGGGGATGGACCTCTGAAATTTACAGTAAGAAAGTGAAACTTGTTGTCGAAGGAATCATGGGATTGTATAGCATGTGGAATAATGCTGGGTCCAGTGCAGGAAGGCTTTAGAGACTGTTGGCTTCACAAAGCACGTGTCTTCTATAGGAACCTCAGGTGACACAGCCTTGAATTATGAGTCAAGGTGCCTACTCAAACTCGAGTGTCAATGACAAGGGTAGCTGCTTTACTTGCAAGGGTTGATGGAGCTAGAAAGGCAGAAGGTATCCAAATCATGTACTGCTTTATAGGTCACACCAAGCACACCTAAGGGTTTGCTCTATATGACTCTACATAATGCTCCAGCATCTTCTTTCACCTACAGACAGGAAGAAATCAAAAGAGGAAGACTGGATACTCAGTGAGTGCTTTCTTCTGACGGCTCCAGACCCATGATGGGGAGGCTGTAGGCCAATAGTCTCTTATATAGGAGTTTCCAGGAAGAGATTCTTGGAGGACATGTGTAAGTTCAAGGGGTCTCTCTGAGATTACATTGGGAACCACATGATATGCATTGGAGAATAATGGGGTTGGGTTGTGCTCATTGTTAGGACTGACATTTCAAAAGTTTTTTTCTTTTTTTTTTTAAATTAATTTCATGTTCACACATGAACTCACAGCGTCGGTGAATGGTTTCGCAGTACACTGGGTTCACCAACATTCCATTATGGATGGGGGGTGCTCAAGTTAACTGGGTAAGGGAGTGCTGATCCTCAGTGAATAAGCTTCTGGTAGTTTGCTCTTGCTCAATTAAATAATTTCTCACTCATTTTTATGCAGGCAATCTTAATTAAACTCAGTGGGCCAGACTGCTCGTGGCTGTGGGTTAAGAGCAATTGCTGCCTTCTGGTGACCTAGGTTTGATTCTAAGCAACCACTCAGTGGCTCACAAATGTCTTTAATTCCAGTTCTTGGGGATATTAAACTTACACAGAAATACACACAAACATGTAAATAATTTTTAATGGGAGAGGCTACATGAAGTCACAAACACACACATACATAGATATACACACATACACACACACACACACACACACACACACACATATATATACTCACACGCACATACACTCACACACATGCATATACATGCACAGATATGCACACACATGCATACATATGCACACACATGTACACACATGTACATACATGCACACACACATAAATGTACACATGCATAAGACAAGAAAGGAAGTAAAATCTTGCTGGGAAAAGGGGGGTTGATGGGATGAAGAAGATGAAATAATGATGGGAAAATATGATCCGACTATATATTCATGTGAAATTGTGAAAGAGTAAAACATTTAAAGTGTCATGTCCTCCAAAGCTGAAAAAAAAATAATGCTTTATGTTGAAGAACCCAAGGATGTGCAGTTATCTTACACTTTGAGTTTTTGGATATTTTATGGTAGCTCAATAAATACAAGAAAATCAGCAAACAGACATAAGCTCCTTCTTCTTGAAGGTTTTAAAGACTGGGTATTACAGATAGGCTGCAATGACCATGGCACTTGTATCGTGTTACATCATACCCACAATATGGCACCAAACCCACAAGGCACATTTCCTTGGCTAAAGTTGCACAGATTCTGAATAGAGAAGCCACAATTAATTCTTACATGACTTTGACACACATACTTCTCAATGAGATCCTTAGATAATCTTTTAAGTGGTTTTAATTGGTAATTTTCTAGGTCTAAATAGTATCTTTCTGAAAATTGACCTGCGTGGATCTGGAGGAACTCAGCTATGTTCTTGTCACTCAGGATCTTGAGGTAGTGAGACTGAATTTGAGACCAGTCTGCACCATCTAACGAGACAGTGGTTGGCCAGAACTGACATCCTGGCTCAAACCAAAACTAAAACCAAAACCAAAGCCAAAACCAAAGCCAAAACCAAAACAAGGTTTAGGGACGTAGCTCAAAGGAAGGGTAATTTCCTTGTATATATAAGAATCTGTTTTTTTTCTCTACAAGAGTAAAGAATGCGGGTCTATGCATCCAAAAATCACAAAATTAAAATTCCCTGGATACTTCATACGTATTTTCACAAACTAATTTAAAAATCACCAACAGAAGGCACGTTATATTTTAAAGCTTTTTTCCATAATTTTATATTTGACTCTTTTTTTTATTTACACAAAAATGCATGGCATAAGTTAGTATCAGGGCGCAGGACTACTGTGAATCTCCCAACTCCGAAGAATCACAAGACATTCGGAAAATAAGTTAGCGTTCTGAAGTGTATTAATTAATACTTTTGACTACCCTGACTAGTAAAGATCCTTAGAGAGATATACCCCAATTTCAAATCCAATTAAAATGGAATCCATTACTAAATTAACCCATGTACACTCAAATATTGATATAAAATGACATTGTCTCAAGACACTCTTTAATTAATCAAACGTGCAGAAATATGTCAAAGCAATAATTAATCCACCTATTCTGCTGATACATATAAAAATCTTCAATCTCCGTATAGATTGGAAGTGTTATAGTCTGCTTCAATTCTTCTGAACTTCATTCAACAGATAACACTGAATGATATTCCACCATATGCTTGTTTAAACGCAGTGGAAAATGTTCTTTTCAAAGCATATGGTGATATAATTAGGTGCCTCTGAATATAGCAAGGTTGAAAAGAAGACACCATGAGCTAAGTTGGAGAGAGTTGTTGTTCAAGTATCTCTAGATCATACTTCCGGTGCATTTTCATTGTCTTCATACAGACAGTTAAGTATTCAAGGATGAGAAACATCTGACATCATCCACCACACAGCCTAGGATTGCTTTCCTTTCTCTGCTCTGTGTACAACTCTGAGACTCCTGTGCCCAGTCTCTCGGAGGAGTGCTGGCATCACTCCAGCTCCACTGTGTTTGTGTAATGATCTATGGCAGACAGTCTGCTCTTACTCATACATAAGCTACCTTGCTTCATGCCACCCATAGGGTTGTTGTCTGTTGGTTGTCAAAAAGACCTTCAGTGCCATGTTTTTTCTTTTGCTTTGGTATACTCGATGTTTAAAGAGAAGAAAAAAAGAGAAAAATATATTCTATATGATGATAAGGAAATTGGTTGTTGTCATAAGATCTATAAACTTAAAAGAGTAAATACATTGCTGCTGGGTGTGGTAGTACCTGTCTGTAATCCCTTCAGATGTTGGAGGCCATACTGATCCACAAAGGATGATCTCATTAAAAGAAATTTTTAAAATAGGTGCTAAATCTTAAAAAATAAAACATTTTGATTTTGTGTGGGGTTATGACACTGTCCAGTACTTTATCAAATTATTTACAAATTTAATTTACCTAAAGATTAAAGACAGCAGGACTTGTCATATTTCATACTTGGAAAATAAGTCACTGATAAGATACTCATGTTTCTGTAAACAAGCTGATCCACATATTCCTGAAACTCACTGAATCTCTTCCTCTCTCCTTCTCCTCTCCCTCCTCCCCCACAAATATATGAAGTTAAAGAGGCCTCTCTGGGAATAGGAAGGGATTAGCAAGTGTTTGAAAAGGGAGAGGGAGAATGACATGGAGAGAGGCATGGTAGAGATACATTATGAACTGTATATAAGCATAATAATAAATCACATCATTATGTATAATTAATATACACTAATAAAACATAGGAAAAAGGATGGGCCTTCCTCCTATGTCTCCAGAATACAATAGTGGCACAACACACAGAGGAGAATATCAAGGATACTGCCATTATTGATGGCCAAATATTTCTCTATCTTAGATGAAGACTCATGCACATCTGACATGTTTTAGGCTATTACTCTGCACTCAGGGTTTTCCATTCCTCAATGAAACCTAGCCTTTCCAGTCATCAGCCCATTTACTGTACTTCCTGTCTGTACAATGGTAGAAGTTCTGAGCCATCTTTTATTAAGTACTTATCTGATGCTTTAAATCTAAGATGGCAGTGGATTTGCCAGAATTCATGCTCTAAACATTGACATTTCGTTTAGCACTAGACTGCATTTATGCTGGTAATCCCACAGCTTGTGATAGAATTAAAATAATCCTACTGCTTAGGAAGTCATAGTTATTGCAACATTATAGAGCAATGTGCTACTCTTGTGTTTGTGGCAATGACATTGCCAATAGCCCTACTGTTCTGCCAGTAGTATAACAGTATAGTTTATGGGGATTGCAGAGTTTAAAATCTTTGATAATGGCAAAATACTTTTTCATGTGATTTAAGGACACTTTCCTTTTACTTACAATAAAAAAAAAGCTTTCTGTAAACAAGTACAATGCTACCCCTAGCCTCACAGTACATTTGGCTTGCTTTGAGGTCCTGGGGATGGAACTAAGTACCTCACACACAGTAAGTACGTGCCATATCACGACGCTAAAGCTCCAGCCCTACATCTCTCAATTAAATCATTTCCTCTCTGCTTGACTTATGAATCAAGTGCTGTTCACCATACCTTAGAAGCAATAGGCTGAACTGCCCATTACACCATCCAGCCTAGATATGCAGTAAGCGTCACCATCTAGGTTTATCTTATGCTGCTGTTTGCATAGAGTGAAATTAACTCATGGTGAAATCACCTAATAACACAGTTTCCAGACCATACATACCTCACAGTTAAGCCAAACACAACTCTAATTTTCTTACGGGGCTTTGCATTTGTGTTTTAATGCGTCATACTATAAGCCTAAGACACATGCGCCCTTCTGTTTCTTCATTTTAAGCCCTTTTCAAACATAAGCTCAATATGAGAGTATTGGGCACTCATCTTTAGGATTCTCACAGGACATCTGTTAACTGAGAGGATCTTCGAAGTACCCCTTCTTATTCCTGAAGAGCTTTCGGAATGACTCAACAGTTTGAGAAGCTGCCACTTCAAATCCTTCTAAAGCTTTTAACACCCTGCACCCCGTTACATTTTAGAATCATTTTCCTGAGAGTGAATGGGCTATCATCTTTGTTCGGGTGCTTCTTTAAGTTTTGAATACCTAATTGTTTAAAGTGCCTGGAGAAGTGAGAAGGAGCAGGGAAGGGGAGCAGGAGTTGGGGTGAGAGGAAAGGTTGCAGGGGGTGAATTACACCAAATACAATATTTACATAAGATGAAATTTTCAAAAAATAAAAATGTTAAACACTAATAACAACAAAATTGGTAATGGTTTCACAGTGATATGGATATGCTATACGAAAACCCACTGAATTATGTAAATGGGAAAAATTGCATGTTATATGAAATATTTATCAATAGAGATTTTATTTTAAAAGGCTGGGAGTGAGAAGTCTCTGTTTTCACACTCAGCAAGTCTTGGCCGCTTTGTGTTTAGTAGCCCATTCTTTAGCTTGGCTCTTGCCTCTGGCCATTTATCACAAGCAGTTGAGAAACACACACCACTTCAATAGTTCGCCTAACATCTCAGCTAGAGCTTCTTACCATCAGGTCCAGATTCTCTGTTCTGCATTGCTACAGCCTATAGTGTTATCAAGATTAGTGCTTCAACACCCAAGTGCACCTTGTTTTCTCATTTCCCTTCACATGTCCCTTTATTTCCTTGAATAATGTCTGATGTCTGATGCCCCCTTACGTACCCTCAGCTTCCACTGATATTTTTCTGAAGCTCATTAAGCCTTACCAACAGACTTCTAGATATTTCTTCATTTTCGCTTACCTCCATGTCAGTGACTCATCTTAGTGTATTTTTTATTCAGCAGCATCTTTCTTCCAGGTGCTAGAAGTTTTCTTTCACAATTACACCCTAAGTAGGATTGCTAGAGTCTGACACCCAGTCTGGCCTTCAGAAGGCATGTCCACAGCCAGGGTCTACTCTTAAGAAACAAACAACCCTAAGGTTGTTTGAACAACCTTCAAACAAGAGCTGAAGACGGTCAATGTAGGTTTATTTTAGACATGGTTTCGAGGTCTGTTGGGTTGAGGTAGTGAGTTAGGGTTTTATTGCTGTGAAAGGACACCGTTACCATGGTAACTCTTATAAAGGAAATATTTAATTGGGGGGCTGGCTTACTGTTTGGGAGGTTTAGTCCATTATCATCATGTTGGGAAGCATGGAAGCCGGCAGGCAGAGGTGATGCTGGAGGAGCTGATAGTTGTGCAGCTTGACTTACACTCAGCAGAGAGACTCTAGGCCGTACTGGGCATATCTTGAGTATAGGAAACTTCAAAGCTTGATACCACAAAGACTCACTTCCTCCAACAAAGCCACACTTACTCCTCCAACAGGACCACACCTCCTAATAGTGCCACTCTCTTACGGTCTTCTATGTATTCAATCACGTGTATCTACGGGCGGCAGGGGGAGTGTTACCTATTCAAACCACCACATTCCACTCCCTAGCTCCCATAGACTTGCAGCCACAACATAATGCAAAATTCATGTGGTCAAACTTCAAAGGTCCTTATAGTCTGACAGTTTGAACAATGTTTAAAAGTCCAAACTTCAAGGTCTCTTTTGAGATTCATGCAATCTCTTAACTGTAATCATATTTAAAATCAAAACAGAAAAAAACAAAACCAGATCACACACTCACAGCATATAACAGGAGAGGACATACTGTCCCAAAACACAGGAAAGGGGCATGGTGACGAAATGCTGGACTAAAGCAAGGCTGAAAATCCTCTGGACAAACTCTAAACTGCGTTTCTACATCTGATGTCAAAATGCTCTTCATATTCCTAACTCCTTTCAAATTTACTGACTGTAACACAGTTCTTTCTCTGACTGATTCTCTTCCCTGTTAGCAATTTTCCGTGGCAGGTATTCAACGGCTCTGTCATTTCTTGGGATCTCCAAGGCAATACAGGCTTCAACATGAAGTCACACAATAGCCTCTCACTGCTTCCCACAATTCCTCTCAGGGCCTCCATGCAGGGGCACCCCTGCCACATGCCACACCTCCGAGGCTTTTGTTAGTCTCAAAAGGAGACTACATAACCCCTTCCTTCTCTTCTTGACTCTAAAGCCAGAGCCATGAGGTGGAATCTTCTAAGTTTTCTTGCTTGCTGGGGCTGGAACATGGCCCCCCTTTTTTATTACATCTTCATCAACATTCTGTTTTTAATGATTTCCTTCACTATCTAAGTTTGGATGTCTTGGAACTTGCTGTGTAGACTGACCTTGACCTCAAAGACCTGAATGCTTCTTGTCTCCTGAGTGCTGGGATTAAAAGCATGTAAAAACCAAGCCTAAACCTAAGCTTTTCTTTAATTCTTTTTCACAAGATAGAAGCTTAGCTGGATGAGATCTTGCCTTGCGGCCATTACTCCCTTAATTCTATTCAGTATCTTTAATGTCTTTATCTCTTTTTTTTTTTTTATTATTAACTTGAGTATTTCTTATATACATTTGAATGTTATTCCTTTCCGGTTTCCGGCAACATCCCCTCCCCCCCTCCCTTCCTTATGGGTGTTCCTCCCAACCCTCCCCTTGCTGCCCTCCCCCAACAGTCTAGTTCACTAGGGGTTCAGTCTTAGCAGGACCCAGGGCTTCCTTCCACTGGTGCTCTTACTAGGATATTCATTGCAACCCTCGAGGTCAGAGTCCAGGGTCAGTCCATGTATAGTCTTTGGGTAGTGGCTTAGTCCCTGGAAGCTCTGGTTGGTTGGCATTGCTGTACATATGGGGTCGAGAGCTCCTTCAAGCTCTTCCAGTTCTTTCTCTGATTCCTTCAACAGGGTCCCTGCTCTCAGTTCAGTGGTTTCCTGCTGGCACACGCCTCTGTATTTGCTGTATTCTGGCTGTGTTCTCTCATGAGCGATCTGCACTCACATTTTGATCATCGCCTTGAGTTTCATTGTTCTAGGCATCTAGGTAACTCAAGCATTTGGGCTAATAGCCATTATCAATGAGTACATACCATGTATGTCTTTTCTGTGATTGGGTTAGCTCACTCAGGATGATATTTTTCCAGTTCCAACCATTTGCCTACTTAATTTCATAAAGTCATTGTTTTTTGATAGCTGAGTAATATTCCATTGTGTAGATGTACCACATTTTCTGTATCCATTCCTCTGTTGAAGGGCATCTGGGTTCTTTTCCAGCTTCTGGCTATTATAAATAAGGCTGGGTAAACATAGTGGAGCACGTGTCTTTTTTTATATGTTGGGGCATCTTTTGGGTATATGCCCAGGAGAGGTATAGCTGGATCCTCAGGCAGTTCAATGTCCAATTTTCTGAGGAACCTCCAGACTGATTTCCAGAATGGTTGTACCAGTCTGCAACCCCACCAACAATAGAGGAGTGTTCCCATTTCTCCACATCCTCGCCAGCATTTGCTGTCACCTGAGTTTTTGATCTTAGCCATTCTCACTGGTGTGAGGTGAAATCTCAGGGTTGTTTTGATTTGCATTTCCCTTATGACTAACGATGTTGAACATTTTTTTAGGTGTTTTCTCAGCCATTCGGCATTCCTCAGCTGTGAATTCCTCTGTTTAGCTCTGAACCCCATTTTAATAGGGTTATTTTGTCTCCTTGCTGTCTAACTTCTTCAGTTCTTTGTATATTTTGGATATAAGCCCTCTATCTGTTGTAGGATTGGTAAAGATCTTTTCCCAATCTGTTGGCTGCCATTTTGTCCTAACCACAGTGTCCTTTGCCTTACAGAAGCTTTGCAGTTTTATGAGATCCCATTTGTCGATTCTTGATCTTAGAGCATAAGCCATTGGTGTTTTGTTCAGGAAATTTTTTCCAGTGCCCATGTGTTCCAGATGCTTCCCTAGTTTTTCTTCTATTAGTTTGAGTGTGTCTGGTTTGATGTGGAGGTCCTTGATCCACTTGGACTTAAGCTTTGTACAGAGTGATAAGCATGGATCGATCTGCATTCTTCTACATGTTGACCTCCAGTTGAACCAGCACCATTTGCTGAAAATGCTATCTTTTTTCCATTGGATGGATTTGGCTCCTTTGTCAAAAATCAAGTGACCATAGGTGTGTGGATTCATTTCTGGGTCTTCAATTCTGTTCCATTGGTCTATCTGTCTGTGTCTGTACCAATACCATGCAGTTTTTTATCACTATTGCTCTGTAATACTGCTTGAGTTCAGGGATAGTGATTCCCCTGAAGTCCTTTTTTTATTGTTGAGGATAGTTTTAGCTATCCTGGGTTTTTTGTTATTCCAGATGAATTTGCAAATTGTTCTGTCTAACTCTTTGAAGAATTGGATTGGTATTTTGATGGGGATTGCATTGAATCTGTAGATCTTTTGGTAAAATGGCCATTTTACTATATTAATCCTGCCAATCCATGAGCATGGGAGATCTTTCCACCTTCTGAGGTCTTCTTCAATTTCTTTCTTCAGTGTCTTGAAGTTCTTATTGTACAGATCTTTTACTTGCTTGGTTAAAGTCACACTGAGGTATTTTATATTATTTGGGTCTATTATGAAGGGTGTCGTTTCCCTAATTTCTTTCTCGGCTTGTTTCTCTTTTGTGTAGAGGAAGGCTACTGATTTATTTGAGTTAATTTTATACCCAGCCACTTTGCTGAAGTTGTTTATCAGCTTTAGTAGTTCTCTGGTGGAACTTTTGGCATCACTTAAATATACTATCATATCATCTGCAAATAGTGATATTTTGACTTCTTCTTTTCCTGATCTGTATCCCTTGATCTCCTTTTTGTTGTCTGATTGCTCTGGCTAGAACTTCAAGAACTATATTGAATAAGTAGGGAGAGAGGGGCAGCCTTGTCTAGTCCCTGATTTTAGTGGGATTGCTTCAAGTTTCTCTCCATTTAGTTTAATGTTAGCAACTGGTTTGCTGTATATGGCTTTTTTACTATGTTTAGGTATGGGCCTTGTATTCCTATTCTTTCCAGGACTTTTATCATGAAGGGGTGTTGAATTTTGTCAAATGCTTTCTCAGCATCTAATGAAATGATCATGTGGTTTTGTTCTTTCAGTTTGTTTATGTAATGGATCACGTTGATGGTTTTCCGTATATTAAACCATCCCTGCATGCCTGGGATGAAGCCTACTTGATCATGGTGGATGATTGTTTTGATGTGCTCTTGGATTCGGTTTGCCAGAATTTTGTTGAGTATTTTTGCGTCAATGTTCATAAGGGAAATTGGTCTGAAGTTCTCTTTCTTTGTTGGGTCTTTGTGTGGTTTAGGTATAAGAGTAATTGTGGCTTCATAGAAGGAATTCGTAGTGCTCCATCTGTTTCAATTTTGTGGAATAGTTTGGATAATATTGGTATGAGGTCTTCTATGAAGGTCTGATAGAATTCTGCACTAAACCCGTCTGGACCTGGGCTCTTTTTTAGTTGGGAGACCTTTAATGACTGCTTCTATTTCCATAGGAGTTATGGGGTTGTTTAACTGGTTTATCTGTTCCTGATTTAACTTCGGTACCTGGTATCTGTCTAGGAAATTGTCCATTTCCTGTAGATTTTCAAGTTTTGTTGAATATAGGCTTTTATAGTAAGATCTAATGATTTTTTGAATTTCCTCTGAATCTGTAGTTATGTCTCCCTTTTCATTTCTGATTTTGTTAATTTGGACACACTCTCTGTGTCCTCTCGTTAGTCTGGCTAGGGGTTTATCTATCTTGTTGATTTTCTCAAAGAACCAACTTTTGGTTCTGTTGATTCTTTCTATGGTCCTTTTTGTTTCTACTTGCTTGATTTCAGCTCTGAGTTTGATTATTTCCTGCCTTCTACTCCTCCTGGGTGTATTTGCTTCTTTTTGTTCTAGAGCTTTTAGGTGTGCTGTCAAGCTGCTGACATATGCTCTTTCCTGTTTCTTTCTGCAGGCACTCAGTGCTATGAGTTTTCCTCTTAGCACAGCTTTCATTGTGTCCCATAAGTTTGGGTATGTTGTACCTTCATTTTCATTAAATTCTAAAAAGTTTTTAATTTCTTTCTTTATTTCTTCCTTGACCAGGTTATCATTGAGTAGAGCATTGTTCAGTTTCCACGTATATGTGTGGCATTCTTCCTTATTGTTATTGAAGACCAGCTTTTAGGGCCGTGGTGGTCCGATAGCACGCATGGGATTATTTCTATCTTTCTGTATCTGTTGAGGCCTGTTTTTGACCAATTATATGGTCAATTTTGGAGAAAGTACCATGAGGAGCTGAGAAGAAGGTATATCCTTTTTGCTTTTAGGGTAGAACGTTCTATAAATATCCGTTAAGTCCATTTGGCTCATGACTTCTCTTAGTCTGTCTCGCCTCTGTTTAATTTCTGTTTCCATGATCTGTCCATTGATGAGAGTGGGGTGTTGAAATCTCCTACTATTATTGTGTGAGGTGCAATGTGTGTTTTGAGCTTTAGTAAGGTTTCTTTTATTTATGTAGGTGCCCTTGTATTTGGGGCATAGATATTTAGGATTGAGAGTTCATCTTGGTGGATTTTTTTCCTTTGATGAATATAAAGTGTCCTTCCTTATCTTTTTTGATGACTTTTAGTTGAAATTGATTTTTATTTGATATTAGAATGGCTACTCCTGCTTGCTTCTTCTGACCATTTGCTTGGAAAGTTGTTTTCCAGCCTTTCACTCTGAGGTAGTGTCTGTCTTTGTCTCTGAGGTGTGTTTTCTGTAGGCAGCAGAATGCAGGGTCCTCGTTGCGTATCCAGTTTGTTAATCTATGTCTTTTATTGGGGAGTTGAGGCCATTGATGTTGAGAGATATTAAGGAATAGTGATTATTGCTTCCTGTTATATTCATATTTGGATGTGAGGTTGTGTTTGTGTGCTTTTCTTCTCTTTGTTTTGTTGCCAAGACGATTAGTTTCTTGCCTCTTCTTGGGTATAGCTTGCCTCCTTATGTTGGGCTTTACCATTTATTATCCTTTGTAGTGCTGGATTTGTAGAAAGATATTGTGTAAATTTGGTTTTGTCATGGAATATCTTGGTTTCTCCATCTATGTTAATTGAGAGTTTTTGCAGGATACAGTAGCCTGGGCTGGCATTTGTGTTCTCTTAGGGTCTGTATGACATCAGTCCAGAATCTTCTGGCCTTCATAGTTTCTGGCGAAAGTCTGGTGTGATTCTGATAGGTCTGCCTTTATATGTTACTTGACCTTTTTCCTTACTGCTTTTAATATTCTTTTTCTTTATTTTGAGCGTTTAGTGTTTTGACTATTATGTGACGGGAGGTGTTTCTTTTCTGGTCCAATCTATTTGGAGTTCTGTAGGCTTCTTGTATGCCTATGGGTATCTCTTTTTTTAGGTTAGGGAAGTTTTCTTCTATGATTTTGTTGAAGATATGTACTGGTCCTTTGAGCTGGGAGTCTTCACTCTCTTCTATACCTATTATCCTTAGGTTTGATCTCCTCATTGAGTCCTGGATTTCCTGTATGTTTTGGACCAGTAGCTTTTTCCGCTTTACATTATCTTTGACAGTTGAGTCAATGATTTCTATGGAATCTTCTGCTCCTGAGATTCTCTCTTCCATCTCTTGTATTCTGTTGGTGAAGCTTGTATCTACAGCTCCTTGTCTCTTCTTTTGGTTTTCTATATCCAGGGTTATTTCCATGTGTTCTTTCTTGATTGCTTCTATTTCCATTTTTAATTCCTTCAACTGTTTGTTTGTGTTTTCCTGGAATTCTTTCATGGATTTTTGCGATTCCTCTCTGTAGGCTTCTACTTGTTCTCTAAGGGAGTTCTTCACGTCTTTCTTGAAGTCCTCCAGCATCATGATCAAATCTGATTTTGAAACTAGATCTTGCTTTTCTGGTGTGTTTGGATATTCCATGTTTGTTTTGGTGGGAGAATTGGGCTCCGATGATGCCATGTAGTCTTGGTTTCTGTTGCTTGTGTTCCTGCGCTTGCCTCTCGCCATCAGATTATCTCTAGTGTTACTTTGTTCTGCTAATTCTGACAGTGGCTAGACTGTCCTATAAGCCTGTGTGTCAGGAGTGCTGTAGACCTGTTTTACTGTTTTCTTTCAGCCAGTTATGGGGACAGAGTGTTCTGCTTTTGTGTGTGTAGTTTTGTCCCTCTACAGGTCTTCAGCTGTTCCTGTGGGCCTGTGTCTTGAGTTCACCAGGCAGGTCACTTGCAGCAGAAAAGTTGGTCTTACCTGTGGTCCCGAGGCTCAAGTTAGTTCACAGGGGTGCTGCCCACAGGCTCTCTGAGGTGGCAGCAACCGGGAAGATCTATGCTGCCTCTTCCGGGAGCCTCCGTGCACCAGGGTTCCAGATGGCCTCCGTGTTTTCCTCTGAATCAGCAATGTGTGTAGAGAGCAGTCTCTTCTGGTTTCGCAGGCGTGTCTGCCTCTCTGAAGGTTTAGCTCTCCTTCCCACGGGATTTGGGTGCAGAGAACTGTTTATCCGGTCTGTTTCCTTCAGGTTCCGGCGGTGTCTCAGGCAGGGCTCCTGCCTCACCTGGGCCCTCTCCCACGGGAGCCCAGAGGCCTTATACAGTTTCCTCTTGGGCCAGGGATGTGGGCAAGGGTGGGCAGTGTTGGTGGTCTCTTCTGCTCTGCAGCCTCAGGAGTGCCCACCTGACCAGGCGGTAAGGTATCTCTCCCACGGGTTCTGGGAGCAGAGAGCTGCTGCGGGCCGGGATCCTCGGGTGTCAATGTCTTTATCTCTTAAAACACAAGATTTAGCACCATTCCACTTCCTGGTTCTCCTATAATCCTTGAACCACACTTCATATTTTTCCTTCCCTAGTCTGCTTTCTTTCATCAAAACATTCCTCACAAGAGTGAACAATAGGACAGAGTCTATGCTAGACTCTTCTGAGATTTCCTTTGCCAGTACAATTTATCTAAATCTGTCCATTTCAGCCTCAGAAAGACTCTTCAGATAAGGAGCAGACACATTCTTCACTAAAATATCACAAGAATGGTCTCCAAGAAAAATACTAAATTTCTCTGAAACCTCTTGAGCCAGACCTCCACAGTTTAAATCATCCTCAGCACAGGGGTCTTCCATGCTTCTACTGGCATTTAAAGCATTTCATTCCTTTCCTAACCTAAAGTCCCAAAGTCTATATTTCTCCAAACAAAAGAATGGTCAGGCCTATCACAGCAATACCCCACTGCTGTTATCAATTTCTTTCTTAGTAAGGGTTTCATTGTTATGAAGAGACACCATGAATGTAGCAACTCTTATAAAGGAAAATGTTTAACTGAAGTTGACTCACAGTTTCAGAGGTTTGGTCTATTATTATCATGATGGGCAGAATGACAGTGTGAAGGCAGACAGTTGCTAGAAGACAGCAGAAGAAGGCTGTGGGATATTCTGTGTGTAGCTTGAGCATAGGAAGCCTCAAAGCCTGCCTCCAGAGTAACACACTTCATCCAACAAGGTCATACCTCTTAATAGTAGCACTCTTTATAGACCTAGCATTTAAACATGAGTCTATGGTGGCCATACCTATTCGAACCACCAAAGGTTGGCATTTCTCACTTGGACCCGGGCTGTGGTAGCTATTTGTAATAGAATCTCATGGTTGCTGATATTTGTTTGCCTTTTGCTTTTGCTGGTTTCATTAGTACTATTGCAAACTGTTCATCCCAGTAGAGTCATCTTAAATGTCACTATTCAATAATGCTTTGCTGAGCTAGCATTTGAATTTATTTCTCATTCTTTCTAGCTTCCTTTTTTCTTCTTTTGTGAATCTGTGCAGTGATTAGTACTAGAGAACATAGTCTTATCTTATTACATTAACAAGGTATTCATTCCATGAAGGCAAAGGCCTTGGTTAGCATACTTTATTTCCACAAAGTATCTTAAGACAACAGCTGCTCAGACACGTTTTGAAAGAATAAAGTTATAGATCTGAAGAATAAAGTTATAGATCTGAAGAATAAAGTTATAGATCTGAAGAATAAAATTATAGATCTGATGAATAAAGTTATAGATCTGATGAACAGTTTAGTGATATATTCTGCAGGAGATGTGTTGCAGGATAGGCACTGGGACCTTCCTCTTTGATTTTCAAACTTTTGTTTCACTTTTATATTATATAATGTCGGTCTGTAATATACATGCCACACATATTTACATAATACATAGTATATGACAAATAGAATATGGCTCAAAAAACTTTTAAAACTAAGTCAACAAAGGCAATGTAAAATTAGTCTACTTTACAGTCACACATATACATCACCTGAAGAACCCAATGGCAGTTTCCTACAGATACTTGTAGGAACTAATCCTGATATGATCATAGCCATCTAGGTTATAAGCAAGTCCATTTTATTTGCTATGTAACTTTTTGGTAAGTATTCCAAACACTATAGGGCAAAAATGTTAGGCAGTATTAAATGTAACAACGCTCTACACTTATACCACATCTGTTCTAATTTTTTTTTTGTAATGGTCTTTGTTTTATCTAAAACATACTTTATTTTTGATGAGAGGTGTCTTAGTTTTTCTATCATTGTGATAAGACACCATGGCTAAGGCAACTTAGAAAAGAACATATTTAATTTAAGTCCCAAGGTTCAAGAGGCTTATAGTCTATGCCCATCATGGCCAGAAGCATAGCAGAGGTAGGCAAGACACTGGAGAAAGAACTGAGGGCTCATATCTAGATCCACATGTGGGAGCCAGTGCTAACTGGAAATGACATGAGGTTTTGAAAACCTTGAGGCCCACTCCCAGTGACACATCTTCTCCAACAAGGTCTTCTAATCCATTCCACACAGTTTCACAAACTTTATTCAAATATATGAGCACCTGGGAGCCATTATTATTTAAACCACCACAAGGGGTGAGGGCTATACTTACCTATGGGCATAACATCAAATATTTAAAATCTACTTATGACTTCTACTGGTTTAGTAAAGTGGTAGTTGTAGAATTTTCTCTAGATCCATGACTTTACTAGTCTGGAGTAGTTAGCTAGGTTTCAAGTACCAGGCAACATGATTTCCCTATGTTTAACATATATGTTCACACACACACACACACAAACACACACACACACACACACACACACGTGTAAGAACAATTAATGATTTGAAAGAGAGCAAGGACTGGTATTGGGAGGATTTTTGAGGGAGAATGGGAATAAGAAAATGATACAATCTCAGAAAATAAAAATAAATATATTACTTTTATTAATTAAATGTGATTTGTGAAAATTAAAAAAAAAAGTTACAATAGCCAGGTAAGCATCTCATTCCAGACACTGATAGATTTTATTTGTTATGGAGTTTGTGACTTCTTTGAAAAGACCATAGACTCAATCCAATTATGATGAAAAGATTTATTAATTACCTGCTAGCAGGATGCCAAGCTTAATGCCACATCTCGAGCATGTTGTGAAAGTGGAGTAATCTTTTTTGTTTGTTTGTTTTGAGACAGGGTTTCTCTGTATAGTCCTGGCTGTCCTGGAACCTGCTTTGCAGTCCAGGCTGGCCTCAGACTCAGAGATCTGCCTGCTTCTGCTTTCTACGTTCTGGAATTTAAGGCATGCGTCACCACCTACTGGTTAAGGGAGGGTGTTTTTAAAAGCAAAACTACAAGAAGACTTCAACATCTCCACAAGCAAGCAGAACCTGCTCTGTACTGCCAAGTGAACGGGTTAGGGGAACGCATAATAGTCTTGGGACATCTGTGTAAGTTACAGAAGCAAAAGGAACATTTAATCCTATCGCAAGCAGATAACACTTAATCCTATCGCAAGCAGATAGTCATGGCTGTACATTCTTGGGTGAGGGTCACTGAGTCCAAGTTACTTGGAACTTATCACCCAAGATGTATGCTCGGTTTAAAATGGAGTATGTTTATCCAGCACATTTATTTAGTTTTCTATTAATATATCTTAGTTATAATAATGGATTTCATTTTGGCATTCACATACATGTATATATGATAGTAATTATGCTTGTAATGGTTAGATTTGGTTGTCAACTTGTCACAAGGTAAAATCATCTGGGTAGAGAGGACTTTTTTTTCTCTAATAAAACAACTTAAGAGTTTAAATAGAAATGAGCCATCTCTCTAAATGGGACTTAGTATTCTCTGGAGTAGAAGTATAATTTTTTTCATCTTTATTAACTTGAGTATTTCTTATTTACATTTCAATTGTTATTCCCCTTCCCGGTTCTGGGCCAACATCCCCGTAGCCCCTCCCCCTCCCCTTCACTATGGGTGTTCCCCTCCCCATCCTCCCCCCATTACCGCCCTCCCCCCAACAATCACGTTCACTGGGAGTTCAGTCTTGGCAGGACCAAGGGCTTCCCCTTCCACTGGTGCTCTTACTAGGCTATTCATTGCTACCTATGAGGTTGGAGCCCAGGGTCAGTCCATGTATAGTATTTGGGTAGTGGCTTAGTCCCTGGAAGGTCTGGTTGGTTGGCATTTTTGTTCATATGGGGTCTTGAGCCCCTTCAAGCTCTTTCAGTCCTTTCTAAGATTCCTTCAACGAGGGTCCCGTTCTCAGTTCAGTGGTCTAATGATGGTATTCGCCTATGTATTTGCTGCATTTGGCTGTGTCTCTCAGGAGATATCTACATCTGGTTCCTGTCAGCCTGCACTTCTTTGCTTCATCCATCTTATTTAGTTTGGTGGCTGCATATGTATGGGCCACATGTGGGGGCAGGCTCTGAATGGGTGTTCCATCTGCCTCTGCTCTAAACTTTGCCTCCCCATTCCTTCCCAAGGGTTTTCTTGTTCCCCTTTTAAAGAAGGAGTGAAGCATTCACATTTTGGTCATCCTTGAGTTTCATGTGTTCTGTGCACCTAGGGTAATTCAAGTATTTGGGCTAATATCCACTTATCAATGAGTGCATGCCATGTGTGTTTTTCTGTGATTGGGTTACCTCACTCAGGATGATATTTTCCAGGTCCATCCATTTGCCTATGAATTTCATAAAGTCATTGTTTTTGATAGCTGAGTAATATTCCATTGTGTAGATGTACCACATTTTCTGTATCCATTCCTCTGTTGAAGGGCATCTGGGTTCTTTCCAGCTTCTGGCTATTATAAATAAGGCTGCTATGAACATAGTGGAGCACGTGTCTTTTTTTATATGTTGGGGCATCTTTTGGGTATATGCCCAAGAGAGGTATAGCTGGATCCTCAGGCAGTTCAATGTCCAATTTACTGAGGAACCTCCAGACTTATTTCCAGAATGGTTATACCAGTCTGCAATCCCACCAACAATGGAGGAGTGCTCCTCTTTCTCCACATCCTCGCCAACATTTGCTGTCACCTGAGGTTTTGATCTTAGCCATTCTCAGTGGTATGAGGTGAAATCTCAGGGTTATTTTGATTTGCATTTCCCTTATGACTAAAGATGTTGAACATTTCTTTAGGTGTTTCTCAGCCATTCGGCATTCCTCAGCTGTGAATTCTCTGCTTAGCTCTGAACCCCATTTTTATTTATTTATTTATTTATTTTTTTATTAACTTGAGTATTTCTTATATACATTTCGAGTTTTATTCCCTTTCCCGGTTTCCGGGCAAACATCCCCCTCCCCCCTCCCCTTCCTTATAGGTGTTCCCCTCCCAACCCTCCCCCCATTGCCGCCCTCCCCCCAACAGTCTAGTTCACTGGGGGTTCAGTCTTAGCAGGACCCAGGGCTTCCCCTTCCACTAGTGCTCTTACTAGGATATTCATTGCTACCTATGAGGTCAGAGTCCAGGGTCAGTCCATGTATAGTCTTTTAGGTAGTGGCTTAGTCCTGGAAGCTCTGGTTGCTTGGCATTGTTGTACATATGGGGTCTCGGCCCCTTCAAGCTCTTCCAGTCCTTTCTCTGATTCCTTCAATGGGGGTCGAGTTCTCAGTTCAGTGGTTTGCTGCTGGCATTCACCTCTGTATTTGCTGTATTCTGGCTGTGTCTCTCAGGAGCGATCTACATTCGGCTCCTGTCAGTCTGCACTTCTTTGCTTCATCCATCTTGTCTAATTGGGTGGCTGTATATGTATGGGCCACATGTGGGGCAGGCTCTGAATGGGTGTTCCTTCAGTCTCTGTTTTAATCTTTGCCTCTCTCTTCCCTGCCAAGGGTATTCTTGTTCCCCTTTAAAGAAGGAGTGAAGTATTCACATTTTGATCATCCGTCTTGAGTTTCATTTGTTCTAGGGATCTAGGGTAATTCAAGCATTTGGGCTAATAGCCACTTATCAATGAGTGCATACCATGTATGTCTTTCTGTGATTGGGTTAGCTCACTCAGGATGATATTTTCCAGTTCCAACCATTTGCCTACGAATTTCATAAAGTCGTTGTTTTTGATAGCTGAGTAATATTCCATTGTGTAGATGTACCACATTTTCTGTATCCATTCCTCTGTTGAAGGGCATCTGGGCTGAACCCCATTTTTTAATAGGGTTATTTGTTTCCCTGCAATGTAACTTCTTGAGTTCTTTGTATATTTTAATTTTAAAATGCCACTGTGCATTGTTTTCTTTACTTGTGTGTATGCTTTTATTATTTAGTTTTTTCTCATAGTATCTCCTCCATTTACTCGTCTAAGTCCCTCCCCAATTCCTTTCTCTGCCAGAGACACTCCTTCTCTGTTTCTTTTCAGAAAAGAACAGGCCTCCCAGGGATATCAACCAAATACAGAATAACATGACTAAGTAAGCCTAGGCACAAACTCTTATATTAGGGCTGGGCAAGGCAACCCATTAGGAGAAAAAGAGTCCCAAGAGCATGTAAAATAGTTAGAGACACCTCCATTTCCATTGTTAGGAGTTCCACAAAAACACCAAGCAAACAACCAGAACATGTATTTGAAGGGAATAATGTAGACCCTGTAGATTCTTAATTACCAGTTCAGTCTCTCTGAGCCCCTGCTCAGTTGATTCTGTGGGCCCTGTTCTTCTGGTGTCCTTGATCCCACTGATCCCAACAATTCTTCTTCTCTTGCTTGTAGGATGGACTGGGTCAATAGAGGTGGGAATTGCCAAAAAATGGTTGGTTTAATTCAAGGCCCATGACACAAGGAAGTGTATGCACCACACTTCCTGGATGACAAGGAATTGGAGGCTGGATAGCCCAGAAACCTAAGATAGAAAAAAGTCAATACAATAATTCCGAATGATATTCTGACTATTGTGAACAAAGACACTACGAACATAGTTGAGTAAATGTGGTAGGATCTTGTGGTAGGATGGAATGTCCTTTAGGCACATGCCCAAGAGTTATATAGCTGGGTCTGGTGGTAGATTGATTTTTAGTTTTCTGAGGAACTCTGTATAAATTTACATTCCCACTTGCTCCAAATGCTTACCAGCATGAGCTGTCATTAATGTTATTAACTTTATCATTTCTGACAGGCTTAAGATGGCGCCTCAAAGTAGTTTTGACTTGCATTTCCATGATGGATTAGAGTGTTGAACATTTTTTCAAACATTTCTCAGCCATTTGAGATCTTTCATTGTGAATTCTCTACTTAGAGCTGTACTTCACTTTTAAATTGGATTATTTGGTTTGTTGATGTAGTTTCTTGAGTTCTTTATATATTTTAGATTATTTCTCTATCAGATGTGGCATTGAGAACATATTTTCTCATTCTGTAGGCTACCATTTGTCTTATTGATGGTGTCCTTTGCCTTACAGAAGCTTTTCAGTTTCATGAGGCCCCATTCACTAAATGTCAATCTTATTGCCTATGCAATTGATGTTCTGTTCAGGAAGTTGTCTCCTGTGGCAATGTGTTCAAGGCTCTTCCCCAATTTCTCTTCTGTTAGCCTCAGTGTATCTGGGCTTATGTTGAGGTCTTCAATCTACTTGGACTGAAGTTTTGTGCAGGACGATAGAAATTGATCTACTTGGATTCTTTTACATGCAGACATCCAGTTAGACCAACATCATTTTTAAAGATGCTTTCTTTTTTGCATTATATCCTTTTTTAAATAAAAAAATCAGGTGTCCATAGTTTTGTGAATTTTTGTCTTAGTGTTTAATTCAATTCCATCAATCAACTTGTCTATTTTTATGCCAATACCATGCAGTATTTATTACTATATCTCTGTAGTACAGTCTGAGTTCAGAGATGATGATACATTTGGAGATTCTTTTATTTTCCAGGAAGGGCTGTCTTATCTTTTTTTCCATGTAAAGTTGAGAATTTCAAAGTTTGTAAAGAATTGTCTGGGAATTTTGATTGGATTGTATTGAATCTGTAGATTACTTTTGGCACAATGGCCACTTTTACTATGTTAATCCTACCAATCTTTGAGTATGGGAGATCATTTCATCTTCTAATATCTTCTTCAATTTCTTTCTTCAAACACTTGAAGTTTTTAGGATACATGCTTGGTTAGAGTTACCCTAAGATATTTTATATTATTTGAGTCTGTTGTGAAAGGTGTTGTTTCCCTGATTTTGTTCTCCATCCATTTGTCATTTGTATATAGGAAGGCTACTGAGTTTTATGAGTTAATTTTGTATCCAGCCACTTCAGTGAAGTGTATAAATTACCTGATAGAATTTTTGAGGTTGAATATATATAATATAAAATTATCTGTCAAAAGCAGTATTTTGATGGTTTCTTTTCTAATTTATCTAGCCTTGATCATCTTCAGTTGTCTTCTTGCTGTAGTTAGACCTTCAAATTCTATACCGAATAAATATGGAGTGGACAGTTATGTCCCAGGTTTTAGTGGAATGACATTGAGTTTATCTCCATTTATTTTGATGTTGGCTATAGGCTTGCTGTATATGTTGTTTCCTGCATTGTGTTGAGGTTTTCCTTCATCCTGACTCTCCCCACAATTTTTATCAAGAAGGAGTGTTTGATTTTGTCAAAACTTTTCTTGGTATCTAATGAGATGACACTGTGGTATTTTTCTTTCAGTTTGTTAATATGTTAGATTACATGGCAGATTTTTGTATGTTGAATAATTTCTACATCTCTTGGATAAAGCTCACTTGATTATGATTTGACAATAGATTTTTAGACAATAGAATGGCTGCATCATCTTGCTTCTTGAATCAATTTGCTTAGAACATCTATTTCTGGCCCTTTACTCTAACTTAATATTTATCTTTGATGGTGAAATGTGTTTCTTGTATGCAGCAGGCAGATATATTGTGGAAATGATTAATCCCAATCTAGGATTTCTACCATATCATTAACCATTTAGATCTGGGATAAAAGACAAACAGAACCTTATATTTACAAAAAGCCTTAATAGGCACAAGAACTGGGCCTACTTTCCTATCTATAACCCTGAGTCATTACTTACTATGTTTCATCTGGCCTGCTCTTAACTCCAATTGGCCAGCCCTCAGGAGCACGTTTTCACAAACTAGCCTAACCCTTTTCACAAACTTGCCTAACCCATAGCAGCTTCTCCTTCCTCTTTCACCTTTCCCCGTCATGAGTCTCCTCTGATCTCCCCTCCCCAGAACTGGAACCCAAAAAACAAATACTTGCTTATATCCCTTCTTATCAGCTATTGGCTGTTGACATCTTTATATCCCAATCAGAAATAACTTGGGGACAAGGTCACATAGCATCACTTGGGTCTCCATCTTGAGCAACCAGTACTAACATTAGAATATAAGCAGCATCATGCTAACCCACTACACAGATGGATACTTTATTTATATCCATTCTGTTAGTCTGTGTCTTTTGACTGGGGAATTGAGTCCATTGATATTGAGAGATATCAATGACAAATTAAGTTAATTCTTTTGTGTATATGCATGTGTGTATTTCCGTCTTTTGGTTTTTATTTGTTTGAGATTATTTATTTCCTGTACTTTCATGGGTTTAGTTTACCTCTTTGGGTTGGAGTTTTCCTTTAGTATCTTCTATTAGGATGGATTTATAGATAGATATTGTATAAATTGTCTTCATCATGAAATATCTTGTGTTTTCGTTTATGGTGAGTGAAAGTTTTGCTGGATGTACACGTCTGGGATGATGTAGGTGGTATTTTAGAGCCTATAAGACATCTCTCCAGGCCCTTCTAGCTTTTGTTTTCTTTATCGAGAGGTCAGGTGTAATTCTAATATGTCTGCCTCTCTATATTACCTACTTTTTTTCCTTGCAGTTTTAATTTTTTTTTCATTTTTTTTATTTTTCTACACCTTTATAAATTGGATATTTTTTATTTACATTACAATTGTTATTCCCTTTCCCAGTTTTCAGGCCAACATTCCCCTAACTCCTCCCCCTCCCCTTCTATATGGGTGTTCCACTCTCCATCCTCCAGTTACCACCTTCCCCCCAACAATCCCGTTCAATGGGGGTTCAATATTGGCAGGACCAAGGGCTAAGCCTTCCACTGGTGCCCTTACTAGGCTATTCATTACTACTTATGCAGTTGGAGCCCAGAGTCAGCCCCTGTAGAGACTTTGGGTAGTGGCTTTTAAAGAAGGAGTAAAGCATCCGTATTTTGGTCATCCTTCTTGAGTTTTGTGCGTTATGTGTATCTAGGGTAGTTCAAGCATTTGGGCTAATATCCACTTATCAATGCGTACACATCATGTGTATTTTCTGTGATTGGGTGACCTCATTCAGAATGATATTTTCCAGTTCCCTCCATTTGCCTATGAATTTCATAAAGTGATTGTTTTTGATAGTGGAGTAGTATTCCATTGTGTAGATGTACCACATTTTCTGTATCCATTCCTCTGTTGAAGGGCATCTGGGTTCTTTTCAGCTTCTGGCTATTATAAATAAGGCTGTGATGAACATAGTGGAGCATGTGTCTTTGTTATATGTTGGGGCATCTTTTGGGTATATGCCCAAGAGAGGTAAAGCTGGGTCCTCAGGTAGTTCAATGTCCAATTTTCTGAGGAACCTCCAGACTGATTTCCAGAATGGTTGTACCAGTCTGCAGTCCCACCAACAATGGAGGAGTGTTCCTCTTTCTCCACATCCGCTCAGCATTTGCTGTCACCTGAGGTTTTGACCTTAGCCATTCTCAGTGGTGTGAGGTGAAATCTCAGGGTTGTTTTGATTTGCATTTCCCTTATGACTAAAGATGTTGAACATTTCTTTAGGTGTTTCTCAGCCATTCGGCATTCCTCAGCTGTGAATTCTTTGTTTAGCTCTGAACCTCATTTTTTAATAGGGTTATTTGTCTCCCTGCGGTCTAACTTCTTGAGTTCTTTGTATATTTTGGATATAAGCCCTCTATCTGTTGTAGGATTGGTAAAGATCTTTTCCCAATCTGTTGGTTGACGTTTTGTCCTAACCACAGTGTCCTTTGCCTTACAGAAGCTTTGCAGTTTTATGAGATTCCATTTGTCGATTCTTGATCTTAGAGCATAAGTTGGTGTTTTGTTCAGGAAATTTTTTCCAGTGCCCATGTGTTCAGTTGCTTCCCCACTTTTCTTCTATTAGTTTGAGTGTATCTGGTTTGATGTGGAGGTCCTTGATCCACTTGGACTTAAGCTTTGTACAGGGTGATAAGCATGGATCGATCTGCATTCTTCTACATGTTGACCTCCAGTTGAACCAGCACCATTTGCTGAAAATGCTATCTTTTTCCATTGGATGGTTTTGGCCCTTTGTCAAAATCAAGTGACCATAGATGTGTGGGTTCATTTCTGGGTCTTCAATTCTATTCCATTGTTCTATCGCTGTACCAATACCATGCAGTTTTTTTTTTTTTTTTTTTTTTTTTTCATCACTATTGCTCTTTAATACTGCTTGAGTTCAGGGATAGTGATTCCCCCTGAAGTCCTTTTATTGTTGAGGATAGTTTTAGCTATCCTGGGTTTTTTGTTATTCCAGATGACTTTGCAAATTGTTCTGTCTAACTCTTTGAAGAATTGGATTGGTATTTTGATGGGGATTGAATTGAATCTGTAGATTGCTTTTGGTAAAATGGACATTTTTACTATGTCAATCATGCCAATCCATGGGCATGGGAGATCTTTCCATCTTCTGAGACCTTCTTCGATTTCTTCTTCAGAGGCTTGAAGTTATTATCATCCTGTATCCGTGGGATGAAGCCTACTTGATTACAATGGATGATCAAGTAAAAGATCATACAGAGGTATTTTATATTATTTGGGCTATTATGAAGGGTGTTGTTTCCTTAATTTCTTTCTCAGCTTGTTTCTCTTTTGTGTTGAGGAAGGCTACTGATTTATTTTGAGTTAATTTTATAGCCAGCCACTTTGGTGAAGTTGTTTATCAGCTTTAGTAGTTCTCTGGTGGAACTTTTGGGATCACTTAAATATACTATCATATCATCTGCAAATAGTGATATTTTGATGTCTTCCTTTCCAATCTGTATCCCCTTGATCTCCTTTTGTTGTCTGATTGCTCTGGCTAGAACTTCAAGGTCTATATTGAATAAGTAGGGAGAGAGTGGGCAGCCTTGTCTAGTCCCTGATTTTAGTGGGATTGCTTCAAGTTTCTCTCCATTTAGTTTAACGTTAGCGACTGGTTTGCTGTATATGGCTTTTACTATGTTTAGGTATGGGCCTTGAATTCCTATTCTTTCCAGGACCCTTATCATGAAGGGGTATTGAATTTTGTCAAATGCATTCTCAGCATCTAATGAAATGATCATGTGGTTATGTTCTTTCATTTTGTTTATATAATGGATCACATTGATGGTTTTCTGTATATTAAATCATCCCTGCATGCCTGGGATGAAGCCTACTTGATGATGGTGGATGATTATTTTGATGTGCTCTTGGATTCGGTTTGCCAGAATTTTATTGAGTATTTTTGCATCGGTATTCATAAGGGACGTTGGTCTGAAGTTCTCTTTCTTTGTTGGGTCTTTGTGTGGTTTAAGAGTAATTGTGGCTTCATAGAACGAATTCGGTAGTGCTCCATCTGTTTCAATTTTGTGGAATAGTTTGGATAGTATTGGTATCAGATCTTCTATGAAGGTCTGATAGAATTCTGCACTGAACCTATCTGGACCTGGCCTCTTTTTGGTTGGGAGACCTTTAATGCCTGCTTCTATTTCCTTAGGAGCTTTGGGGTTGTTTACATGGTTTATCTGTTCCTGATTTATCTTCAGTACCTGGTATCTGTCTAGGAAATTGTCCATTTCCTGCAGATTTTCAATATTTGTTGAATATAGGTTTTTGTAGTAAGATCTGATGATATTTTGAATTTCCTCTGATTCTGTAGTTATGTCTCCCATTTCATTTCTGATTTTGTTAATTTGGACACACTCTCTGTGTTCTCTCGTTGGTCTGGCTAAAGGTTTATCTGTCCTGTTTATTTTCTCAAAGAACCAACTTTTGGTTCTGTCGATTCTTTCTATGATCCTTTTTGTTTCTATTTGGTTGATTTCAGCTCTGAGTTTGATTATTTCCTGCCTTCTACTCCTCCTGGGTGTATTTGCTTCTTTTTGTTGTAGAGCTTTTAGGTGTGTTGTCAAGCTGGTGACATATGCTCTCTCCTGTTTCTTTCTGCAGGCACCAGAGCTATGAATTTTCCTCTTTGCACAGCTTTCATTATGTCCCATGAGGTTGGGTACATTGTACCTTCATTTTCATTAAAGTCTAAGAAGTCTTTAATTCCTTTCTTTATTACTTCCTTGACCAGGTTATCATTGAGTAGAGCATTGTTCAACTTCCATGTATATGTGGGCGTTCTTCCCTTATTGTTATTGAAGACCAGCTTTAGGCCGTGGTCGTTTGATAGGATGCATGGGATTATTTCTATCTTTCTGTATCTGTTGAGGCCTGTTTTATGACCAATTATATGGTCAATTTTGGAGAAAGTACCACGAGGTGCTGAGAAGAATGTATATCCTTTTTCTTTAGGATAGAATGTTCTATAAATATAAAGTCCATTTGGTTCATGACTTCTCTTAGTCTGTCTATGTCTCTGTTTAATTTCTGTTTCCATGACCTGTCCATTGATGAGAGTGGGGTGTTGAAATCTCCTACTATTATTGTATGAGGGGCAATGTGTGTTTTGAGCTTTAGTGAGGTTTGTTTTACGTATGTAGGTGCCCTTGTATTTGGGGCATAGATATTTAGGATTGAGAGTTCATCTTGGTGGATTTTTCCTTTGATGAATATGAAGTGTGCTTCCTTATCTTTTTTGATGACTTTTAGTTGAAAATCGATTTTATTCGATATTAGAATGGCTACTCCAGCTTGCTTCTTCAGACCATTTGCTTGGAAAGTTGTTTTCCAGCCTTTTACTCTGAGGTAGTGTCTGTCTTTGTCTCTGACATGTGTTCCCTGTAGGCAGCAGAATGCAGGGTCCTCATTGCGTACCCAGTTTGTTAATTGAAGTCTTTTTATTGGGGAGTTGAAATCATTGATGTTGAGAGTTATTTAGGAATAGTGATTATTGTTTCCTGTTATATTCATATTTGGATGTGAGGTTATGTTTTTGTGCTTTTCTTCTCTTTGTTTTGTTGCCAAGACGATTAGTTTCCTGCTTCTTCTAAGGTATAGCTTGCCTCCTTATGTTGGGCTTTACCATTTATTATCCTTTGTAGTGCTGGATTTGTAGAAAGATATTGTGTAAATTTGGTTTTGTCATGGAATATCTTGGTTTCTCCATCTATGTTAATTGAGGGTTTTGCAGGATACAGTAACCTGGGCTGGCATTTGTGTTCTCCTAGGGTCTGTATGACATCTGTCCAGGATCTTCTGGTTTCATAGTCTCTGGTGAGAAGTCTGGTGTGATTCTGATAGGTCTGCCTTTATATGTTACTTGACCTTTTTCCCTTACTGCTTTTAATATTCTTTCTTTGTTTTGTGCATTTGGTGTTTTGACTTTTATGTTACGGGGGGAGTTTCTTTTTTTTGTCCAATCTATTTGGAGTTCTGTAGACTTCTTGTATATTTATGGGCATCTCTTTCTTTAGGTTTGGGAAGTTTTCTTCTATGATTTTGTTGAAGATATTTACTGGTCCTGTGAGTTGGGAGTCTTCACTCTCTTCTATACCTATTATCCTTAGGTTTGATCTTCTCATTGTGTCCTGGAATTCCTGTATGTTTTGGGCCTGTAGCCTTTTCCGTTTTACATTATCTTTGACAGTTGTGTCAATGATTTTTATGGAATTTTCTGCTCCTGACATTCTCTCTTCTATCTCTTGTATTCTGTTGGTGATGCTTGTATGCTTGTATCTACGGCTCCTTGTCTCTTCGTTTGGTTTTCTATATCCAGGGTTGTCTCCCTTTGTGCTTTTTTTATTGCTTCTATTTCCACTTTTAATTCCTTCACCTGTTTGATTGTGTTTTCCTTTAATTCTTTCAGGGATATTTGTGTTTCCTCTCTATAGGCTCCTGCTTGTTTATTTGTGTTTTCCTGTATTTCTCTCAGGTAGTTCTTTATGTCTTTCTTGAAGTCCTCCATTATCATGATCAATTGTGATTTTAAATCTAGATCTTGCTTTTCTGGTGTGTTTGGATATTCAGTGTTTGCTTTGGTGGGAGAATTGGACCCCGAAGATGCCATGCAGTCTTGGTTTCTGTTGCTTGGGTTCCTGCACTTGCCTCTTGCCATCAGATTGTCTCTGGTGTTACCTTGTTCTGCTATTTCTGACAGTGGCAAGACTGTTCTTTAGGCCTGTGTGTCAGGAGTGCTGTAGACCTGTTTTCCTGTTTTCTTTCAGCCAGTTATGGGAACAGAGTTTTCTGCTTTCAGGCGTGTAGTCGTTCCTGTCTACTGTTCTTCTGCTGTTCCTGTGGGTGTGTGTCCTGAGTCCACCAGGCATGTCACTTGGAGCAGAAAAGTTGGTCTTACCTCTGGTCTTGGGCCTGAAGTCGCTCCTTGGGGCTGTGTTTCAACTCTCTGTGAGGGCAGCAACCAGTAGGGCCTGCGTTGCCTTCTCTGGGGTCCCTGTGCACAGGGGGCCCAGATGGTGCTAGGCATTTTCCTCTAGAGTCAGAAATGGGAGCAGATAGTAGGCTTCCCAGGAGTGTCACCCTTCTGCAGGTCTAGCTCTCCCTCTCATGGAATTTGGGTGCAGAGTGCTGTTTGATCGGGTCCCTTCAGATTCAGGTGAAGTCTGGACTGCAGCGCTCCTGCAGCTTGAGTGCCCCTATCTTCCTGTTCCCACAGGCCCTATACAGTTACCTCTTGGGCCAGGGATGTGGGCAAGAGTGGGCCGTACTGGAGAACTCTCCTGCCCTGCAGTCTCAGGAGTGCCCACCTGTCTGGGTGATGAGCTCTCTCTCCCCCACTGTTTGGGAGCAGGGAGCTTTGGGTTGGGCTCCTTGCAGTTTTTAATTTTGTTGTTTTGTATATTTAGCATTTTAATTATTATATAGTAAGAAGGGTGTCTTTCTGGTCCAATCTGTTGGATGTTCTGCAATCTTTATGTACCTTTGCAGGCATATCCTTTTTTAGGTTTCATCTACGATTTTGTTGAAGATATTTTTTTTTCTCTTTGAGCTGAAATTTTCTTCTTATTTCTGTTATTCTTACTTTTGTTCTTTCCACAGTGTCTGAGATTTCCTGGTTGTTATTTCAAGAGTTTCTTTAGATTTAACATTTTCTTTTATTAATGTATTTATTTTTTTCCCATTTTTTCTTCAACACCTGAGATTCTTTCTTCAATCTCTTGTATTTTTTTGGTGATGCTTATGTCTGTAGTTTTGATTGCTTATCTAAATATTTCATTTCCTGATTTTCTTCAATTTGTATTTTATTTATTTCTTCTTTTTCTGTTTTCAAACCTTGGACAGTTTTGTTTTCGTCAGCTGTTTGTCTTTTCCTTCTGCTTTCCTTATGTGATTTATTCAATTCCTTGTTAACAATATCTATCATCTTCATAAATTTGGTTTTAAGGTCATTTTTTATGCTTCAGTTGTGTTGGAATATTCAGCACTTGCTGTGTAGAATATCTGGGTTCTAGTCATGACATATTAGCTTGGCTGGTGTTGATTGTGTTCTTAAGCTGATATCTAGGCATTTGGGGTTGGGGTGATTTTAGGTCTGAATGTCGATCAAATTTGTGTTTGTTAGATGGCTGTTTTGTTACTTGGTTTCTGTTTCTTCACTGGTTTTTCTGGCTGATGTGGCCTGTGCTTGAGCAGGGGACTGTCATGTTCAGGACTTGATTTCTGGTGGCTGATGTGGCCTTTGGTTGAGCAGGGTATCTCCATCCATGTTTGGGAATTAGACATGGTGGCAAAGAGGGGTGTATTTTGCATAAACTGAGGGGCAAATAGAGTGTGAGTGGGTTCATAGGCAGGTGGCCTACCTGGGGTTTTGGTAGCCATCATGGCCTCTGGTTGAATAGGAGGTGGTATGAAAAGGTTTATATGTATGATTTTAAATTAATTAATTATTTTTTAATGAATATTTTTTCCTACATAATATATCCTATTATGGTTTCTTTTTTCTTCACTTTTCCCAGTTCCTTTGTATTTCTCCTCCCATTCAGATGATCCCCTTTCTATCATTAGAAAACAAACAGGCTTTTAAGAAATAAAATAAATAAAATAAAATGTAAAATAGTAAGATAAAACTAAAACTAACACATTGGACTAGGTACAAAACTTGAGAAAAAGAGTCCAAGTGAAAGCAGAAAAAACAGAGATCCACTTCTTTGCAGTCAGGAATTCCATAAAAATGCTGAACTGGAAGTCAAAATATGTATACAAATTTGCAGGGAACAAAGAGATAAAAAACATAAGTAAAAACATATAAGAAAATATGTTAAAATTACCCCTGCCCCAAATCCAAACAAACCCTAAAACAGGAAAAGCTTTGATATAACATTATGAGACAAGGAACCTCCAAAGTTGCTTTCCAGTTTTTTTTTTTCTATTGACCATCTACTGCTGGACACGCAGCCTACCCTTAAGAATAGTTTGTTTCCCCAGCGAGACTCCCTTGGAGTAAACTAAATTTATATTCACAAGTGGTTATCAATTGGGCATAGCTTTGGGATTTGGGGTCAGTCATGTGTCCACTTCTCCTCTAGGTTCTAGGAGGCTATTTGGTGCAGTCCCATGTAGGCCCTGTGCATGCCGCCCTAGTCTCTATGAGTTCATATGTGTGTTGATTTTGTTGATTTAGAGGGCTTTGTTTTCCTGGTGTCTTCCATCTCATCCAGAGTTTCCATTCTTTCTGCTTCCTCTTTCATGGGATTTCACGAGACCCGAGGGAAGGGATTTGAAGGGAGATATACCATTTAGAGCTGAGTGCTCGTGACTGGCTGTAGGTCTCTATATTAGTTCGCATTTGCTGCATGAAGAATCTTTTATGTTGATAGTTGAGCAAGGCACTGGTTGATGAGTATAGCAAAATGTCAGAATGTCATTAGGTGTAATTTATTTTCTTTCTTTTTTTCTTCCTTTGTTTCAAACAGTTATATTTGGCTTTTCCCTATGTTTCTGGGCAATCTAGTCTCAAGTACTTGATTATCTGAGCAGTATGAACTCCCATCTCAAATATGAAGTATGAACTCTCAGTATGAAGTATGGGTCCCATCTCAAGGAGTGGGTCTTAAATCAAATCAGATATTGGTTGGTTACTTTCACAAGCTTTGTGCCACTATTGCCCTAGCAAAAGTTGCAGGCAGGACACCATTGTAGATCTAAGGGTTTGTGGCTGAGTTGTGTTTGCCTTTTTCCTTTGGTAGCATGCAGAGTATCTTCCTGTACTAAAGATGTAACACAGAATTGTGAGCCAAATACAGCATTTCTCCCTTACATTGCTTCTCAAGGAATCACAGTAGGAGGAACAAAAATGATATATTCTTCACATCTTTATCTTGCTCCCCCTTACTCCTTTGATATCACCCTCTCCAACATCAGGGAATATGGAAGCGAAGGGAAAAGAGGAGGTAAGAGCCGGAAAAAAGGGTCAAGTATTGTACACTCCATTTTTGCTTCCTATCCAGTCTCCTTCCCCTTCCTCTCTTCCCACTCTTCCCTTCCTTCCCTTTCTCTCCCTTCCCCTCCTCTTCTTTTCTTTCCCCTCCCCTTCCTTCCTCTCCTGTCTCCTTTCCTCCTTTTATTTTTCCATTTCTAACCCTCCCACCCTCTCTTGTGGAGTTTAACTAGAGTTGCTTACAGAAACACGAGTTGTGAGGCAAGTGCAATTGGGGAGAATAGGCCCGGAACAACAGTGTGGTCACGAAGTGCTCAAACCCTGAAAACCACATATTGAGACCAAAATCTAATCTTTAGAGCAGTAGGAATAAGGGTCCCTCCTCACTTAGTCTTGGCCTACATGACCTGTGGCATGGAGCCCTATGACCTCCACTTCCGTCCTTCTTGAGGAAGCCATGTAGCCTCTTAGCCAAATTGCAGGTTTAAGCACCTGGAATCTCTCTTCTACAAATAAAGCATTCCCAGCACCTCAGCCCTAGGCAATAATGTATACTCTTGTTGAAATTCCCAATGACTATATAGCCCTTGTTACCCACAAATAAAGAGAGCTGCTATTTTATGGAATATCATCTGAGAGAACGGTTTCACTTTCCTCTGATAAAGGAGAGCTGTAACATTGAAAACCATCTTGGAGAAGGCCTTCACCCCTGATACTACTAACTAGGCCTGATTGAGAAATCACGCGAACTCATCCACCAGTCAAAGCTTTGTTCCTTTCATTCAGTGCTCGACACAGTGCCTGAATATCCTAAGTGTAGAAGCACAGTCAGGTGACAGCGGGTGAGGGGTTATTTGCAGGAGCATTGACCTCTTATCAGCAGCTACGTTATTGAAGAGAGCATTCTTTCTCTTCTAGCAATCACTAAGCACATTTACGTTCTCAGAGGGGGATGTAGCACCATGCCCCCTTTTCGCTCCCACCCATGAAAAACTGTTGATGCTTCTACTGTCTCATACATCATATGTTGATGACTACAGTTGCAGAGTGCTCAAGAATGCAAGAACCTGGAAGAAAGTTCTCCACAATGCTTCACTCCTCCTATGGCTTTAATGCCAACTTTTCTTTTTCTCCATGATGTTCCTTGACCTTGCAGAGGGTGCTGTAGGTGTCTCATTTAGGACCCAGCTTGCCATTTATTATTACCACAATGATAAGATTTATGTTTTTTGTAGTAAGTGTTAGTCACTGCAAAAATAAGTGTCCCACCCACCTGGAAACAGCACTGAGCTATGGGTATAAGCAAACATGTTTAAAAGAGAATTTGACAAGCACATCATATATAGGTAAAAACTGAAAAGCAGAAGCTCTCCACTGGACTTTATGACCTCCCTAAGGACATTACTTTGGTCAGATATGAATTCCCTTATGTCAAGAAGGCTTCAAAGCAACCAGAAACAGCTGGTTACTCCCATTCCAGACTTTGTAATGTTGTATCAATTGTCATGGATTTGATATGCGTATGTGTGCAAGCACACACATGCACACACACTAACTTTTAAAGGAAAATGGTTTGAAAAAAAACTTAAGTACACTCTGCTTAGTGCAAGTTTTCTTTGTCCTGTTCAGCACACATATCCACTTTTCTTTCCTCAGGCTACAGGCACAGACAGCTCAACATATACATCTTTTTCTCTTCCTTAGGGCCTAGGCAGAGACATTCTATTGACTATTCTTTAGAAAGTAGCCAGAATCAACTGAAGCTGATAGTGCAGTCACCATGAAACCTTTGAATGATCATGACCATGACATTGCACTATGACTGAGAGCTTTCAGTCTTGAGCTCCTAGATAGACCACTACCTTAATGCCTTAGAACCATGATATAATAATTGTTATTGTTGTTTACACCCCTCAATTTTGGGCAACTTGTTACAGAGCAACAGATAACTTATGTGAAGAGATACCATCTAAATTTACAAAATTCATGTAAGGCACAGAGTTATGAGAGTGAGGACATCATGAAGATTTCTTTAGTTAGATAAATATAAAGCTCACAGCCCAGATATTTTCCCAGTAAGTAATATAGTTGTCAAAAACTAAATAGAAAATGTGTTGGACATGAATTTGGCAAGGAATTTATTGATTTTTTACTGTATGATGACTTGAAGATGGGTACCATACTGTACATATGTTCGTCTGTGACAGATGAAGTCGTTTTTTCCCTAGAAAATGTTGCAACAGGTTCTTCCTATATATATCTGCTAACCATATAGCTCTATGGACAAAATCTCCCATACATTCATTTATAGAAGAAAACATTTCGGGGAAAAAAATCCCATTATTTTCTGAAAGTTCAATACGACAGTCAATGATGTCTGGGTTTCATGGCATTGCTGTGTGCTTCTCCATATGGAAAGCAGAGCCTGCACACATGTGGCAATGCATGCATCACCACATACTCACTAATGAAGCAAGGTAAAGCAACAGAAAAGCTTTCATCCCGTCAACATGCAGCTGGGGTGTGATGCCAGATGTAAAATCACTAATGTTCTTGCCAAGTTCTTGGGATCATGTCATGATTTATTTAAACTCACACAATCAGGAATAGGTTGATTTTTTTTAAAGAAATCATCAAATTCAAATAGACCAATGAATAAGTGAATAGAAATATAGCATTATAACATAAAATCATGACTATATCAAATAAAAGATTATGAATTATGCTTTTCATTCTTTGTAGCTAATTATGTTTTTCTACTGGAGAAGTGAGAATCTTACTTTCTAAGTACTGAAACCCTGCAGAATTGCTTTAGAATGAATTATATGATAACAGGAGAAATGCAATAAAAACTATTTTATTTTGGGACAATTGTTACACATCTGAATAGTAGATGGTAGTCTTTTAAAAAATATCCTCATGAATCATCTTGATATGTAATAATCCATGGCATTAGAGTTTTTCTACCTGAGACTAAAGTATGGAGATGCCTTAGTGGGAGCTGTTTACACTCTTAGAACAGAGAATACTACAAGGGTTGGAAATGCTTTACTCCTTAGAGGAGACCTTTTACCTGGTAACTGGAACTGTAGGGGCCATTCTTTATGACTAGTCGCCATCAGAGGCAGATATGGCCAAAAGCAATTGTGAAAGTGTACTTTCTTTTACTGAACTTTGTCATGTGCCAGGAATCTGAGCAGTTAATAAAAAGCTGTTCTTACAAATTAACGAAACAAACCAAAAGTGTATGTTTATCAATGTCACATTCCTTTCTTTTGCAAACAAATTCTATGCAGCATTTAAGAAAAAAATTCTAGTAAAGTACAGATAACACAATGTTGGCCCTTTAAGCCATTTTAAAAGTACATAGTTCAGAGAGGGAAAGACACACTGGCATTGTCCACTTCATGGTGGCAGCAACATGTGCAGAGGACATTCTTTTCTGGTGAACAAGGATATGGATAGTGATGTAAGAATCAACCATCACATATATAGCATTCAAAGGCCCACTCTTCACCTAGTGACCTATTTTTCCATTTGTATTCCACATTGCAACATTTTTATCCTTTTTTTTTGTTGGATATGTTTTTAATTACATCTCGAATGATATCCCCTTTTCCGGTTTCCTGTCCATAAACCCCCTATTTCATGCCCTCCTCCTTCTTCTATGAGAGTTTCCCCTCATCCATGCGCCCACCCCTTCCTGCCTCCCTGCTCTGACATTCCCCTACATTGGGAGGGTTCAGCCTTGTCAGGACCATGGGCTTCTCTTCCCACTGGTGCCCAACAAGGCCATCCTTTGCTACATATGCAGCTGGAACCATGAGTTTGTCCATGTGAATTCTTTGGGCAGTGGATTAGTCCATGGGAGCTCTGGTTGATTGGTACTGCTGTTCTTATGGGGTTGCAAACCTCTTCAGCTCCTTCAATTCTTTCTCTAACTCCTCTAATGGGGACCCCATTCTCAGTTCAATGGTTGCCTGTGAGCATCCACATCTGTATTTGTCATGCTCTGGCAGAGCCTCTCAGGAGACAGCTATATCAGGCTCCAGTCAGCATGCACTTCTTGGCATCAGCAATATTGTCTGGGTTTGGTGGCTGTATGTATATGGGCTGGATCCTCAGCTGGGACATTCTTGGGATGGTTGTAGAGGGCCGCTATAACATTCGCCACCACAAGATGGAGCTGGCTTCCACTGCGCCCCACGTGGAAGGCCAGGATAGCTTTCGCCATTACAAGATGGCACTGGCCTCCGCCGCGCCAGCCGACCTCCTTTCAGGAAGTTAACTGTGTGCGCATGTGCAAGAGTGCCTTCGTGCCAGGTCTTTGCCCACTCCGGGGGCGTGCCCTAATGAGATCATGGGTAGCGACCAATCAGGTGGATGCTTCCGCTAGGTTATATAAGCAGCCCATGGGTCAGGGCTTTCTCCTTAAGATTTTAATAAAAGTTTTGGATGCAGCAAGGATTCGTATGTCCCCGCGTGTTTTCCTGCCGGCGAGGTCGCGCGAGGGACAGATGGCCTTTCTTTCAGTCCAAACTTTGTCTCCATATCTTCTCCTATGAATATTATTGCTCCCTTTCCTAAGAAGGACTGAAGTGCCAGCACTTTGGCCATCCTTCTTGAGGTTCATGTGGTCTGTGCATTGTATCTTGGGTAATCCGAGCTTTTGGGCTAATATCCACTTATCATTGAGTGCATACCATGAACGGTTATTTATTTATTTATTTATTTATTTATTTATTTTTAATTTTTTCATCTTTATTAACTTGAGTATTTCTTATTTACATTTTGACTATTATTCCCCTTCCCGGTTTCCGGGCCAACATCCCCCTAACCCCTCCTCCTCCCTTTCTCTATGGGTGTTCCCCTCTCCATCCTTCCCCCCAATACCACCTCCCCCCAACAATCACGTTCACTGGGGGTTCAGTCTTGGCAGGACCAAGGGCTTCTCCTTCCACTGGTGTTCTTACTAGGCTATTTGTTGCTACCTATGAGGTTGGAGCCAAGGATCAGTCCATGTATAGTCTTTGGGCAGTGGCTTAGTCTCTGGAAGCTCTGGTTGCTTGGCATTGTTGTTCATATGGGGTCTCGAGCCCCTTCAAACTCTTTCAGTCCTTTCTCTGATTCCTTCAACGGGGGTCCCGTTCTCAGTTCAGTGGTTTGCTGCTGGTATACACCTCTGTATTTGCTGTATTCTGGCTGTGTCTCTCAGGATCGATCTACATCCGGTTCCTGTTGGCCTGCACTTCTTTGCTTCATCCATCTTATCTAATCGGGTGGCTGTATATGTATGGGCCACATGTGGGGCAGGCTCTGAATGGGTGTTCCTTCTGCCTCTGTTTTCATCTTTGCCTCCACATTCCCTGCCAAGGGTATTCTTGTTCCCCTTTTAAAGAAGGAGTGAAGCATTCGAATTTTGGCCATCCTTCTTGAGTTTCATGTGTTCTGTGAACCTAGGGTAATTCATGCATTTGGGCTAATAGCCACTTATCAATGAGTGCATACCATGTGTGTTTTTCTGTGATTGGGTTACTTCACTCAGGATCCAATCTAGGCTTCTTGTATGATTATAGGAATCTCTTTCTTTAGGTTAGGGAACTTTTCTTCTATGATTTTGTTGGAAGATATTTACTGGTCCTTTGAGCTGGGAGTCTTCACTCTCTTCTATACCTATTATCCTTAGGTTTGATCTTCTCATTGACTCCTGGATTTCCTGTATGTTTTGGACCAGTAGCCTTTTCCGTTTTATATTATCTTTGACAGTTGTGTCTATGATTTCTATGGAATCTTCTGCTCCTGAGATTCTCTTTCCTTTCTCTTGTATTCTGTTGGTGATGCTTGTATCTACGGTTCCTTGTCTCTTCCTTTGGTTTTCTATATCCAGGGTTGTTTCCCTGTGTCCTTTCTTTATTGCTCCTTTTTCCATTTTTAATTCCTTCACCTGTTTGATTGTGTTTTCCTGGAATTCTTTCAGGGATTTTTGTGATTCCTCTCTATAGGCTTCTACTTGTTTATTTATGTTTTCCTGCATTTCTCTAAGGGAGTTCTTCATGTCTTTCTTGAAGTCCTCCAGCATCATGATCAAATGTGATTTTAAATCTAGATCTTGCTTTTCTGGTGTGTTTGGATGTAGGGAACGGCGCGGCAAAACAAAGATGGCGCCGACAGCCAGCCCCTTCTGAATGTAAACAACTTACCGCACATGCGCATTGTCAGGGCAGCTGTATGATCCGGCGCCCTCCTGTGGTGAACAATAGTACTGCGCATGCGCGGGTTTTGCACCTGGTGTCAGTTGGCCGATAATATGCTAATGAGGGGGGCATTACCATGCTGGTGGGGTGATTCGTTCTCCGCCAATACCTGGAGGACAAGTAGTGGGGTGATAGTGGGGTGATAGTGGGGTGATAGTGGAGTGACCCGTGCCCCACCAATCCCTGAGAGATTATTAACATACTGTTGTGTATATAAGGCGAGCGAATTTGCTGCTCGTGGTCCCCGTATCAACAATGAAGGTGTCCTGCAGTAAAGGCTGTTGAGAAGAATCCAACCATGTTGCGTCTTCCTTGCCAGCCGAGGTGGGCGTGACATTTGGATATTCAGTGTTTGCTTTGGTGGGAGAATTGGGCTCCAATGATACCATGCAGTCTTGGTTTCTGTTGCTTGGGTTCCTGTGCTTGCCTCTCGCCATCAGGTTGTCTCTGGTGTTACCTATTTCTGACAGTGGCTCGACTGTCCTATAGGCCTGTGTGTCAGGAGTGCTGTAGACCTGTTTTTCTGTTTTCTTTCAGCCAGTTATGGGAACAGAGTGTTCTGTTTTCAGGTGTGTAGTCTTTCCTCTCTACTGCTCTTCAGCTGTTCCTGTGGGCCTGCATCCTGAGTCCACCAGGCAGGTCGCTTGGAGCAGAAATGTTGGCCTTACCTTTTGAGCTCTCTATGAGGGCAACAACCAGGAGGGCCTGTTCTGCCTTTTCCCGGGGGCCGTGTGCACCGGGGTCCCAGATGGCATTAGGTACTTTCCTCTGGAGTCAGAAATGTGGGCAGAGTGTAGTCTCTTCTGGTTTCTGAGGCATTTCTGCCCCTCTGAAGGTTTAGTTCTCCCTCCCACTAGATTTGGGTGCAGGGAGCTTTTGATCAGGTCCCTTCAAATCTGGGCGGTGTCTGGACCGCAGGGGTATTTATTTATTTATTTATTTATTTTGCTTTGATTTTTTTTCTGGTGATTGGGTTACTCACTCAGGTAGTTCTATCTATTTGCTTCTGAATTTTATGAAGTCATTGTTTTTGATAGCTGAGTAGTACTCTATTGTGTAGATGTACCACATTTTCTGTATCCATTCCTCTTTTGAGGGACATGTGGCTTCTGGCTATTATAAATAAGGCTGCTATGAACATAGTGGAGCATGTATCCTTGTTATATGTTATGTGTTTGGGTATATGCCTAGGAGTGGGTCCTCAGATAGTACTATGTCCAATTTTCTGAGGAGCCTTCAGACTGATTTCCAGAGTGGTTGTACCAGCTTGTGATTCCACCAACAATGAAGGAGTGTTCCTCTTTCTCCACATTTTCACCAGCATCTGTTGTCACCTGAGTTTTTGATCTTAACTATTCTGACTGGTGTGAGGCTGAACCTCAGGATTGTTTTGATACACATTTCCCCGATGACTAAGGATGTTGAACATTTCTTTAGTTACTTCTCAGCCATTCAATTTTCCTCAGATAAGAATTCTTTGTTTAGCTCTGTACCCCATTTTTAATATAGTTATTTGGTTCTCTGGAGTCTAACTTGTTGAGTTCTGTTTTTATTGGATATTAGCTCTCTATGGGATGTAGGATTGGTAAAGATATTTTCCCAATCTGTTGTTTGCAGTTTTGTCCTAATGTCAGTGTCCTTTGCCTGACAGAAGCTTTGCAATTTTATAAGGTTCCATTTGTCGATTCTTGATCTTAGAGCATAAGTTATTGGTGTTCTGTTCAGGAAATTTTTCCCAGTGCCCATGTGTTTGAGGCTCTTCCCAACTTTTGCTTCTATTAGTTTGAGTGTATCTGGCTTTATGTGGAGGTCTTTGATCCACTTGGACTTGAGCTTTGTTCAGGGTGATAAGAATGGATATATTTCACTGTTTCCCAGAGCTGACCCCACAGTTCTCTGTACCCAAATCCCCTGGGGGAGAAAGCTGGACTCTCAGAAGTGTGGGCAATCTTCAGAGCTCAGAGGACACAATTATTTCTGCTCATATTCCTTGCCCAAGAGAAACCTACCCAGTGCCCTCTGAGCCCTCTGGGGACAGGAACCTAGAAGCAGTCAGGGGGCAGTATCCTTCTCGTTTCTGCCTGCTACCGGTGCTGAAAGCCATTTGATACAAGTGCTGACACACCTGAGAGTAGAGGTAAGATCAACACTTCTGCTTCAAAGGACCAGTTTGGGACCCTTAGGACACACAAACACGGGAGTAGTCTGGGAGAGGACCCTTCTGGTTTCTGCCTGTACCTGAGCTGACCTGTCCCACAGCTCTCTCTACCTATATATGGCTAAAAGAAAACAGATCTATTGGAGTGCTGATTAATAGGCTTACAGGGAGTGTTAAGCTGCTGTCAGAGACAGCAAGACCAGTTAACACCAGAGATAAGCAGATGACAAAAGGCAAGGGAAAAAAAAATCTAAGCAACAGAAACCAAGGCCACTTGGCATTATCAGAACCCAGTCCTCTCAAAATTGCAATCCCTGGATACCACAATGCACCAGAAAAACAAGATTTGAATTTAAAATCATAACTCATGATGATGTTAGAGGACTATAAAAAGAACATAAATACTCCCTTAAAGAAATAATGGTGAACATAGGTAAAAAGGTAGAAGCCCTTAATGAGGAAACACAAAAATCCCTTAAAGAATTACAGAAAAACACAACCAAACAGGTGAAGGATTTGAACAAAACTATCCAGGATCTAAAAATGGAAATAGAAACAATAAAGAAATCACAAACAGAGACAACCCTGGAGATAGAAAATATAGGAAAGAGATGAGGAGTCATAGATGCAAACATCACCAACAAAATACAAGAAATAGAAGAGAGAATATTAGGGGCAGAAGATACCATAGAAAACATTAACACAATTGTCAAAGTAAATGTAAATTGTAAAAAGCTCCTAAGCCAAAAACATCCAGGGAATCCAGGACACAATGAAAAGATCAAACCTAAGGATAATAGATATAGAAGACAGCAAAGATTCTCAACTTAAAGGGCCAGTAAATATCTTTGACAAAATTATAGAGGAACCCTTCCCTAACCTAAAGAAAGAGATGCACATAAACATACAAGAAGCCTATAGAACTCCATATAGATTGAAGCAGAAAAGAAATTTCCTCCCAACACATAGTAGTCAAAACACCAAATGCAAAAAACAAAGAAAGAATATTAAAGGAAGCAAGGGAAAAAGATCAAGTAACATATAAATTTAGACCTATCAGAATTACATCAGACTTCTCAACAGATACTATAAAAGCCAGAAAATTCTGAACAGATGTCATACAGACCCTAAGAGAACAGAAATGCCAGCCCAGGCTAGTATATCTAGCAAAACTCTTAATTAACATAAATGGAGAAACCAAGATATTCCATGTTAAAAACAAATTTACACAGTATCTTTCCACAAATCTGACCCTACAAAGGAGAGTAGGTGGAAAACTCTAACACAAGAAGGGAAACTATACCCTAGAAAAAGCAAGAATGTAATCTCCTTGCAATAAAACCAAAAGAAGAGAACCACACAAACATAATTCTAGCAGGAAAAAAGCAATCACTATAACTTAATATCTCTTAACATCAATGGAATCAAGTCCCCAATAAGATGACATAGACATAGATTTGTAAAAGGTAATTAGCATTTTGCTGCATACAGGAAACACACCTCAGAGACAAAGACACACTACTCTGTAGTTAAAGGCTGGAAAACAATTTTCCAAGCATATGGTCCCAAGAAAGAAGCTAGAGTAGCCATTATTATATTGAATAAAATTGACTTTTAACTAAAAGTTTTCAAAAAAGATAAGGAAGGACACTTCTTAGTCATCAAAGGAAAAATCCACCAAGATGAACTCTCAAACCTTAGTATCTATGCTCCAAGTGCAAGGGCACCTACATTCATAAAAGAAACTTTACTAAAGCTCAAAGCACACATTGCACCTCACACAATAATAGTAGGAGATTTCAACACCCCACTCTTATCAATGAACAGATCATGGAAACAGAAATTAAACAGAGACATAGAGAAACTAACAGAAGTTATGAACTAAATGGACTTAACAGATATTTATAGAACATTTCATCTTAAAACAAAGGTTCTTCTCAGCACCTCACAGTACCTTACCCAAAATTGACTACATAATTGGTCACAAAACAGGCCTCAGCAGATACAAGAAGATTGAAATAATTCCATGCATCCTATCAGATCACCAATAGACTAAGGCTGGTCTTCAATAACAACAAAAATGACAGAAAGCCCACATACACATGGAAGCTGAACAATGCTCTACTCAATGACAACTTGGTCAAGGAAGAAATAGAGAAATAAATAAAAGACTTTTTAGAATTTAATGAAAATGAAGGCACAACATACCCAAACTTATGGAACACAATGAAAATAGTGTAAAGAGGCAAACTCATAGCTCTGAGTGGCTCCAAAAGAAACTGGTGACAGCATACATTAGAAGTGTGACAGTACATCTAAAAGCTCTAGAAGAAAAAGAAGCATATACACCCAAGGAGAGTAGAAGGTGGAGTAGAAGGTAGGAAGTAATCAAACACAGGGCTGAAATCAACCAAGAAGAAACAAAAAGGATTATACAAAGAATCGATAAAACCAAAAGCTGGTATTTTGGGTAAATCAACAAGACAGATTAACTAACTAGAGGGCACAGATAGTGTATCCAAATTACCAAAGTCAGAAATGAAAAGGGAGACATGGCAACAGAAACTGAGGCAATTCAAAAACCCATCAAAAGATTCTACAAAAGCCTATACTCAACAAAACTGAAAAGTATGGATCAAATGCAGAATTTTCTAGACTCAGGTACCAAAGTTAAATCAAAAAAAGATAAACCATCTAAAGAGTCCTAAAACTCCTAAAGAAATAGAAGAAGTTATAAAATGTCTCCCAACCAAATAAAGTCCAAGACTAGACGAGTTTAGTGAAAAATTTTATCATACCTTCATAGAACACCTAATACTGTTCCACAAAATAGAAACAGAAGGAGCACTACCCAATTCCTTTTATGAAGCTACAATTACAATTATACCTAAACCACACAAAGACCCAACAAAGAAAGAGAACTTCAGACCAATTTCCCTTATGAATATTGATGCCAAAATACTCAATAAGAGTCTTGCGACCCGAATCCAAGAACACATCAAAATGATCATCCATCATGGTCAAGTAAGCTTCATCCCAGGGATGCAAGGATGGTTCAATATATGGAAATCCATCAAAGCAATCCACTATGTAAACAAACTCAAAGAATAAAACCACATGATCATCTCATTACATGCTAAGAAAGCCTTTGACAAAATTCAACACCCCTTATTGTTAACAGTCTTGGAAAAATCAAGAATTCAAGGCCATGACTAAACATAGTAAAAGCAATATGCAGCAAACCAGTAGCCAACATCAAACTAGTGGGCAGCCTTGCCTAGTTCCTGATTTTAGTGGGATTGCATCAAGTTTCTTTCTACTTAGTTTGATGTTGGCTGAATACCATCCAGTGGATAAGAGGTAGAGTTTTCAACCAATGGTGATGGTTTGACTAGACATCAGCAGGTAGAAGAATGTAAATGGATCCATTCTTATTGCCCTGTACAAAGCTCAAGTCCAAGTGGAACAAGGAACTCTACATAAAACCAGATACACTCAAACATATAGAACAAAAAGTGGGAAAGAGCCTCAAACACATGGGCACTGGGGATATTTTCCTGAACGAAACATCAATGGCTTATGCTATAAGATTAAGAATTGATGAATGGGACCTTATAAAACTGCAAAGCTTCTGTCAGGCAAAGGACACTGTCATTAGGACAAAACTGCAACCAACAGATTGTAAAAAGATCTTCATCAATCCTCTATCTGATAGAGGGCTAATAACCAATATATACAAAGAACTCAAGAAGTTAAACTGCAGAGAGCCAAATAACCATATTAAAAATGGGGTACAGAGCTAAACAAAGAATTCTGAGGAATATCAATTGGCTAAGAAGTACCTAGAGAAATGTTCAACATCCTTAGTCATCAGGGAAATGCACATTAAAACAACCCACCTCATATCAGTTAGAATGACTAAGATCAAAAACTCAGGTGACAACAGATACTGGCAAGGATATAGTGAAAGAGGAACACTCCTCCATTGTTGGTGGGATTACAAGCTGGTACAACCACTCTGGAAATCAGTCTGGAGGTTTCTCAGAAAAGTGGACATTCCACTACATGAGCACCCAGCTATACTTCTCCTGGGCATATAATCAAAAGATGCTCCAACATACCACAAAGACACATGCTCCACTATGTTCATAGCAGCCTTATTTATAATAGCCAGAAGCTGGAAAGAACTCAGATGTCCCTCAAAAGAGGAATTGGTACAGAAAATGTGGTACATCTACACAATAGAGTACTACTCAGCTATTAAAAACAATAACTTCATGAATTCATAGGCAAATGGATAGAACTAGAAAATATCATCCTGAGTAAGGTAACTCAATCACAAAAAACAAAAAACCAACCCCACTTGCTATGCACTCACTTATAGGTGGATTTTTGGTCAAAAGTTCAAATTACCCAAGATACAATCACAGACCACATGAAGCTCAGGAATAAGGATGACCAAAGTCCTTCTTAAAACGGGGAACAAAAATATTCATAGGAGGAGATATGAAGACAAAGTTTAAACAGAGATTACAGGCACCTGGGGATCCAGCCGATATATATACAGCCACCAAACCTATACAATAATGATGAAGCTAAGAGGTGCGTGCTGAGAAGAGTGTGATATAGCCTCTCCTGAGAGTCTCAGCCAGAGCATGACAAATACAAAGCTGAATGCTAGCAACAAACCATTGGACTGAGATTGTGGTCCCTGTTGAAGGAGTTAGAGAAATGATTGAAGGAGGGGCTTGCAACCTCATAAGAACAATGCCAACCAACCAGAGCTCACAGGGACTAAGCCACTACCCAAAGAGTACACATAGACCAACTATGGCTCCAGCTGCATATGCAGCAGAGAATGGCCTTGTTGAACACCAAAGGGAGGAGAAGCCCTTTGTCATTCCAAGGCTGGATGCCCCAGTGGTCCTTCTGTTTCTATTTTGTGAAATAATTTGGAGAGTACTGGTAGTATGTCTTCTATAAGGTCTGATAGAATTCAGCACTAAATCCATGTTATCATGGGCTCTTTTTTTTGGGGGGTTGGGAGACATTTTATAACTTCTTCTATTTCTTTAGGAGTTATGGAACTGTTCAGCTGGTTTACCTGATCCTGATTTAACTTTGGTACCTGGTATCTGTCTAGAAAATTGTCCATTTCATCCAGATTTTACACTTTTGTTGAGTATAGGCTTTTGTAGCAACCTACAGAATGGGAAAATATTTTTACCATCTCTGCATCTGACAGAACACTAATATCTAAAATGTATAAACAACCCAAGAAACCAGATCTCTAAAAACAACCAATCCGTTTATTTTTTTATTAACTTGAGTATTTATTATTTACATTTCGAATGTTGTTCCCTTTCCCGGTTTCCGAGCAAACATCCCCTTAATAACCCCCTCCCTGTTCCCCTCCCCATCCTCCCCTCATTACCACCTTCCCCCCAACAATCACGTTCACTGGGGTTCAGTCTTAGCAGGACCCAGGGCTTCCCCTTCCTAATTTCTTTCTCGGCTTGTTTCTCTTTTGTGTAGAGGAAGGCTACTGATTTATTTGAGTTAATTTTAGACCCAGCCACTTTGCTGAAGTTGTTTATCAGCTTTAGTAGTTCTCTGGTGGAACTTTTGGGATCACTTAAATATACTATCATATCATCTGCAAATAGTGATATTTTGACTTCTTCTTTTCCGATCTGTATCCCCTTGACCTCCTTTTGTTGTCTGATTGCTCTGGCTAGAACTTCAAGAACTATATTGAATAAGTAGGGAGAGAGTGGGCAGCCTTGTCTAGTCCCTGATTTTAGTGGGATTGCTTCAAGTTTCTCTCCATTTAGTTTAATGTTAGCAACTGGTTTGCTGTATATGGCTTTTACTATGTTTAGGTATGGGCCTTGAATTCCTATTCTTTCCAGGACTTTTATCATGAAGGGGTGTTGAATTTTGTCAAATGCTTTCTCAGCATCTAATGAAATGATCATGTGGTTTTGTTCTTTCAGTTTGTTTATATAATGGATCACGTTGATGGTTTTCCGTATATTAAACCATCCCTGCATGCCTGGGATGAAGCCTACTTGATCATGGTGGATGATTGTTTTGATGTGCTCTTGGATTCGGTTTGCCAGAATTTTATTGAGTATTTTTGCATCGATATTCATAAGGGAAATTGGTCTGAAGTTCTCTTTCTTTGTTGGGTCTTTGTGTGGTTTAGGTATAAGAGTAATTGTGGCTTCATAGAAGGAATTCGGTAGTGCTCCATCTGTTTCAATTTTGTGGAATAGTTTGGATAATATTGGTACGAGGTCTTCTATGAAGGTCTGATAGAATTCTGCACTAAACCCGTCTGGACCTGGGCTCTTTTTGGTTGGGAGACCTTTAATGAGTGCTTCTATTTCCTTAGAAGTTATGGGGTTTCCTCCATCTTTATTAACTTGGGTATTTCTTATTTACATTTCGATTGTTATTCTCTTTCCCGGTTTCCGGGCCAACATCCCCCTAACCAAGTTAGTTGATTCTAGATCTTCTTGTAGTGTCTTTCACCTGTCTATAGGCTTAGATTTCTCGAAACCTACTTTATTAAGGGTTCTCAATGCTTCAACCCCCTTTCTGGCCCACCATTTGGAGGTAGGAAAGAAAAGATCGTAAATAGGACAACGGGGATATAGATCTGTGTAGAAGTAGTTCTTTGGGGGCAGTTCTAATCTCCACTTGTCTGGATACCAGCAGTCCAGTTCAGTAGTGTCAGGATACCAACAGTCTGGGTCAAAAAGCGTCACGAAATACAAAACAGAGGTGGCATGATCCAGCGGAAACAGCCAGATCTCCACCAAATCGGCATGAGTTAGCAGGAATGACCAGAAACAGCCTGAATGCCAGGAGAAGTTTGCTTTTGTGCCTCTCTCAAGTAAGTAAAGATCAGCAAAGAAGCGAGACCAAAGAAGCACTACATGGTTAGCTATGTAGGCACTGCCACTGTGGTCCCTTCAAACATCACATGTTCTCTCATGAGTCTGCTTTAACAGCAGAGTCAATAATACAGGGATTGCCTTGCTCCCATGGGATAGGTCTCAAGTTGGGCCAGTCATTTGTTAGCTGTCCTCTCAGTCTCTGCTCCACTTTCATCTCGACACATCTTGGAGGAAAGACAAATTTTGAATCGAAGGTTTTGTGGGTGGATTGAAGACTCCCTCTCTCCACTTGTGCTGGGTTTCTTGGTAAACACTCCTGATTCTTCAACTCCAATTGACCAACAACCACAGATTCTCTTTCTGTTAAGATTTATTCTATTTTTAATTGTGTGTGAGAGAGTGAATGTGGGGTTATGTTCATGTGGCTAATGGAACCCATAGAGTCCAAAAGACGGTATTGGATACCTTGGAGCTGGAGTTCTAGGAAGTTGTGAGGCACCTAACATGAGTGCTGGAACCAAAGCTGACTCTTCTTCAAAAGAAGCAAGTGCTCTTACCCACTGAGTCATTTCTCCCACTCAGTCACAGATTCTCACTGTGAAATAGCACATGAGCAGCCCTGGCATCTTTCCTTCGCTGGGAGACTTCTCAAGCCTGACCTCCACATTGTCTGCATGTCTCTCAACATTTGTATTTTCCCAACTCCCTCACAAAAGCTCTCTAAGCTCTGAGCACACTCTCTGACTTTTCCAGTACATGGTTTTAAATGATTCCATAATCCTTATAATGAACAATAATAGTAGGTTCATGAAAGAAATACACACTCTTGATACCAATTTCTGTATTAGGTGCTTTTCTGTTGCTATGATAAAATACTATAACCAAAAGCAACTTAAGAAAGGAAGACTTCATTATGTCTCATATTTTCAGATGGCCAGGATCCACTGTGGTTGGGAAAGAAAACAGGACAACAGTTGGGAAAACATGATGACAGGGGCAGGAGGCTGGTTGAACACATTCAGTCACAAACAGGAAGCAGAAAGATAGAGAACAGGAAGTGGGGCATAGATATAAAACCTCAAAGCTGACGCCCAGTGCCACACTTCCTCCAGCACTGCTTTATGTCATAAAGTCTCCATAAACTCCCTGAACCAAATGGGTGTTCAAAGACATGAACCCAGGGAGGACATTTCTCACTCAAAGTTCTACAGCATTTCAAAACATTTATCGTGGTTGTTTCCAGTTATGAGAATTAATGTCAATTTTTTATTTTATGCATTATCTAGAGTAAATATGTAATGCTGCAGGAGACAGAACAAAAGAAAAATAACCAGATTCTATGATGGAGAGGGGGTCACTTTGGGTCTATTGCCTAAGCTAATTCAGTTATGCACTTAATCTAAAATGCAGGGCAACAACCATGCCGCACTTGCAGTATTTGGCTAAGAGTTAAATAGGATTTTAAAAGTAAGTGGAACTTTTTAGCACTGACATATGAAAAATATCTTTGAAAATGATAATTCAAATACTATAGAGGAGTTTCAAGTTTTCCTGTTCTGCTTTTTAAAAATTATTAACAACTTTGTGATCCACAGCTTAGCTTGTTTACCCTTAAGACAAGCTACTCTACAAATTTATTTTATTGTTTAACTTGTGCAGGTTTTCTGAGCCAAAGAACATAACTATAGCTGTGGCCCAAGCTGTTGTGCTCTACCAGCTGCATGAGACACTGGTCATTTCAATAAATAGTCATAGTGGCCAACATGGGAAAGGAAAGAATTATCTTCCTAACCCACATTCTTTGAGAATTTTAAAGAGAAAATAAGAAATGGCTAAAATTTGCCTGGCATATTGAACCTGGTGCTTAAAGAGAAGCCATGGGACTTTTAATGAAGAAAATGATGCAAACTTTAGGTTTATATATCATCTAATCAAAATAAATCCTTAAGAAAAGTACTGTAATGAAGATGTGTTTCACTTCTGGGCATACTTCCGTCATTTTATCTGGAAAAATAGTGACTCTGTATAATTATTATGTTTTTTCCTTAACTGTACAATCGTTGTTCACTAGGCAATAATCTGAATGAGGACAGACTCAGTCCAAAGAGCCTGTCCTTCCTTTTCCCCTCCTTTTTGCCTTCTTTCCTGTCTTCACTCCATCCCTGAAAAATATTTGAAGATGATGGCTGTTTTGGCTAGTTTTATGTCTATTTTATGACACAAGCTTGCTTCATTTTGGAAAAGGTAACTCTTTTAAGAAAATGGGCCCCAAGATGTGACTGTTGGCAAGCCTAGCATGTGTATTTGATTGATGATGACTGATGTAGGAGAATCCAGCTCACTGTGGGTGGTGTCGCTCCTGGGATAGTGGTCCTGGATGCTATACAACTGCAGTCTGGGCAAGCTGTGATGTGCAAGCCAGTAAGCAGCACTTCTCCATGGCCTCTGCATCAGCTTCTGCATTCTGCCCTAATAGAATTCTGATTTCCTGCAAAGACAAACTGATGTGGAAGTATATATTTTTGAGCTCATAGGCACAATAAGAATAATTTATCATGAACCAAAACCTGTTATTTTTGTACAGCTTGATACATTATATCAAATATTTACATAATAGTTTATACTTGAAATACAAGTGCTTTTAAAAAGTTCAAATTTTGTCTATTATTACTGAACATGAGTTTATTATTGTGGTTGAATACTAATTTTTTGTTAATAGTCTAGAATGTCAATTGTTTTGCATGTGATCTGATACTTTATTCTCTCTCTCTCTCTCTCTCTCTCTCTGTGTGTGTGTGTGTGTGTGTGTGTGTGTGTGTGTGTGTGTGTGTGTGTACTCAGTGTTGGCTTGGCTGGAACTCAGGGAGACAGAAGGTAAAACTGAAGGCAGTCAGATGTACATTTGCAGCATTTGGACTGTTCACAAGGGGGATTCAGAATATTTGTAACAAAATAGACATGGTGAGGCACAGTCCCAGCAAACTACAGGAAACATGCTAGGTAATGGGTTGTTTGGAAATGCCAGGATGCTGTAGTGAGAGTTAATAGTAAGATAAAGACTACAATAGGTATCATACACTGGGGAAAACAAGGCAGTAGAGTTGCAAGAGAAGTAAAGAAAAAAAAAAGATTTTTCTTGGGGGGGGTTTCTTTTCTTTCTTTTGAAAAATTTATTTATTTACATTCTAAGTGTTGTCCACCTTCCCAGTTCCCTAGAGTTCTTCATCCCATGCACCCTCCCTTTAGCCTCTGAGGGGTGCTTCCTCTACCCTATGCCCTCAACACTCATCCACCACCACCTCATACCCCCTGGTAACCTCTTTTTCTAGGACACCAAGTTTCTACAGGATTAGGCTCCTCTCCCACTGAGGCCAGATAAGGCAATCCTCTGCTACATATGGGGGCCATGGACAATCTCGTATATGCTCTTTGGTTGGTGACTTAGTCTCTGGAAGCTCCCAGGAGTCCGGGTTAGTTGATAAAGTTGGTCTTCCTATGGGGTTGCCATTCCCTTCAGCTCCTCCAATCCTTCCCCTAACTCTTCCATAGGGGTTTCCAATGGTTGGTTGTAAGTATCTGCATCATTCAGCTGACGGTAGAGCCTCTTAGAGACAGCCGTGCTAGACTCCCTATCTGCAAGCACAACATAACATCAGTAATAGTTTCAGGATTTGATGCCCTCTCATGGGCTAGATTCCCAAGTTGGGCAGGTCACTGGAAAGCCTTTCCTTCAGTCTTTACTCCATTTTGTCTCCTACATTTCCTTTAGATAGGAACAATTTTGGATCAAAATTTTTGAAGGTAGGTTGGTGACCCCATCCCGCTACTAGGGACACTTCCTATCTCCTGGAGGTCGTCTCCTCAGGCTCCATCTCCCCACTAGTGGGCCTTTCAGCTAAGGTCATCCCCATTGAGTCCTGGGAGCGTCTTACTTCCAAGATCTCTGGAACTTTCTAGAGGTTCCTCCTTCCTGCCACACCCTCCCCCTTGTAGTTGCAAGTCCAAGTGGATCAAGGACCTCCATATTAGACCAGATACACTCAAACTAATAAAAGAGAAACTGGGAAATAATGTTGAACCATTGGCACAGGGGAAAGTTTCCTTCATAAAACACCAATGGTTCAGGCTCTAAGATCAAAATATTGGACCTCATGGAACTGAAAAGCTTCTATAAGGCAAAGGAATCTGTTAATAGGACAAAATGGCCACCTGCAGATTGGGAAAAGATCTTCACTAATTCTATACCCAATTGAGGGCTAATATTCAAAATATATAAAGAACTTAAGAAGTTAGACTTCAAAACACCAAATAACCCAATTCAAAAAGGGAGTACAGTGCTGAACAGAATTCTCAACAGAGGAATCTCACTCAAATGGCTGAGAAGCACTTAAAGAAACCACCAACCACCACAACCAGCAATAACAATTGAAATGTAAATAAGAAATACCCAAGTTAATAAAGATAAAAAAAATTATGGAAAACCTGGAGCAAGCTGAGGAGGAGGGCAACCCGTAGGATAACGAGAAGTCTCAAATAACCTCAGACACTAATCCCCAAAACAGGCCGCATACACCAGATGCTATGAGGCTTCCGACACATATACAGCGGAGGACTGCCCGGTCTGTACTCAGTCAGAGAAGATGCACCTAACCCTCAAGAGACTGGAGGTCCCAGAGAGTAGGGCAGTCTGGTATGAAAGGCATGAAAGGGTGGAGACATTGTCTTGGAACAGGAGGGAGGAGGCATGGAGTGCTGAACAGTCAGAGTGTGGACCTGGAGGGGGATATAAAGTCTAGTCTGTAAGATAAGATTCATAAAAGAGAGAAAGAAGGAAAGGAAGGAAGGAAGGAAGGAAGGAAGGAAGAAACAAAGAAACAAAGAATAAAAGAAACAAAGAAGCAAAAAAAAAAAAAGAAAAGAAAAAAAGAAAAAAGAAACCACCAACCAAAGAGTACGCATGGAGGGACCCATGGTCCAGTCACATAAGTAGCAGAGGATGGCCTTGTTGGACACCAATGGGAGGAGAGGCCCTTGGTCCTAGGAAGGCTCCATGCCCCAGTGTAGGGAAATGCCAGGGCAGGGAAGTGGGGGTGGGTGGGTGGCTGGAGGGGGAAGCATTCTCATAGAAGCAGGGGGAGGGGTGATGGGATAGGGGGCTTCCAGAGGGGAAACTAGAGAAAGAGATAACATTTGAAATGTAAATAAATAAAATATCCATTAAAAATATGCCTTATAGAAAAAGAAAGAAAGAAAGAAAGAAAGAAAGAAAGAAAGAAAGAAAGAAAAGAAAGGTTCAAAGTCCTTAGTCATCAGGAAAATGCAAATCAAAATGAAGCTGGGAGCCCACCTCACATCATTCAGAATGGCTGAAGTTAAAAGCTCGAGTGACAGGATATGCTGGAGAGGCTGTGGTGAGAGACAAACACTCCTCCTTTGCTAGTGAGATCACAAACTGGTACAACCACTCCAGAAATCAATTTGGCAGTTCCTCAGAAAATTGAAATAGTTCTACCTGGGCACATATACAAAAGATGCTCCACCACATGACAAAGGCGCAGTGCTCTGGTGTGTTCCTAGCAGCTGGAAACAACCTAGACGTCCCTCATCTGAAGAATGGATACAGAAAGTGTGGTTCACTTACATAATGGAATCCTGTTCAGCTATGAAAATGAGGACATCATGAATTTTGCAGGCAAGTTATGGAACTAGAAAATATCATCCTGAGTGACGTGACCCAGACTCAAAGGACGTGCGTGATACTGATGCATACTGATAAGTGGCTGTTAGCCAAAAAGTACAGAATACCCAAGATACAACCCGCAGACTGTAAGAGGTTTAACAAGAAAGAAGGCCCAAGTGAGGACGTTTCAATCCCAATTAAGAGGAAGAAAATAATCATGAGAGGCAGAAGGAGGGAGGGATCTGGGTAGGAGGGAGATGGGGAGGGGAAAATTGGGTCAGGATCAGGTAGGGGAGGAGACCAGAGAGAAGCTCTGAAGACCAGGAGAATGAATGGGGAAAAAATCAATCTTATTTGATGTTTTAGGAGGTGTGGTAAGGAAGGATAAGGAATAGTTCCAGACGGTTTATATTTGGTACTGGGGACAACAAGTGTATCTTAGAAACAAGGAGGTCGAGAAAAATTAGTGCTTAGGAAATTTAATTTCAGAAATGTATGCTGAAGCAGCTAAGGTACTCAGGTATATGCCTTTCATAGTGTTTTTACCTCACACACCAGAGACAACTCCACTTCTCAGAGAGCACCCAGTTCTTAACCTTTCTTATTTTCTGGGTTAGTCTTTCCCCTCCTCTGGGGTGTTTACTGGATGAACAGTATGGGTCTTTTGAAAAACATTTTAGTATTTTGATTTGACAAAGAGACTACACAAGACAAATTGACATTTTTTAAATTGTTAATATTAATTACACCTTACTCTAAAATGCCAATGGGTCACTACGGTTCCCTTCTAAAGATCGTTTCCACATTGGTGGTGAGGCTATGGAAGAAAGACAGGATTAGGTATGGGGGGAAAAGCTCTGCCTTACTACTCAACATAAGTTACAGAGTAGGACTGAAGGCCTGGCTGGAAGAAGCCAGGTTAGAGGATGGGTGCGTTTCTTTTGAAGTCATCTATGTGGAAGTGGTGGAAGCAGCAAGGCAGAGGGAATTCTGAGCACATGTTTTAGGAAGCCCTACCTGTGCCATGGTGTGGGCTCCCTGTGTTTCTGAAAACAGAATGTGCTGTACTGGGCCACAGTGAATCTTTCTCTGCTGTTGTCTTCCTCTGTTCTTTTCTGTATTTGTCCCTGATCAACTCCATCTTACCGCCAATCACTTCAATAATGTGTCTAGGCATTTCTCCTGTTTTCACTGAGGCTAGGAGAGGAAATCGGCTGAAACAACAATCACCTCAAAAAATTGGGTGGTGTGCTTTGAATGCACAGAATATGTGGAGATTAGCTCTAGATGGTGCAACCTATGAGTTCTTGGGATTGAGTAAGAGAAAGGCCTATGACATGTGATAATTATTACAAGTTAGACTGAGGAATCGGGAGACTGTAGATTGTGACTATGTACTTTTAGTAATGTTTATTATGCCATCATGGCCAAAGATTATTTCTCACTGCTTTCTATATCCAAACAAAGCTCTTATTCTTGGCTGTCACTCTTTAATATGTAGTTTTTCTGGATTACCCTTCCCTTCCATATTGGCTTATGTGTGCCAAGGGAGGGAAGGGTTACATTCATTTAGTCACACCTTATTTTTATGACATTACACGTGTATCACCATCAGTTCTGAATGACATTCTTCAAGTGATATTGGGAAATGATGGAATTAGCTCAGACCCTAGACTATTATGCAAATGACAAAGTATCTATTTTGCATCTAGTAGAGGGAAAGAAGACATAGTTTCCTAATCTAGGAAGAGGTATTTTTGCTGCCCATAACTAGGGCATTTCATGTTTAGGAAATGGCAGCGGTCATGTATTAAGGAACAGGTAAACAAAAGATTAATGCATTTTCTCCTTTCTGGTACATTTCTATGAGCAGGTTGGAAGCTGACCTTTGTGGATGTTTGGATTTGAAAAGACTCTATTGGGGTGAATGTGCTTAACAGAGCCTCAATCATGCACCTTGGTCCAGCCTCAAACGAAGCCTCCTTTCTTACCTCTCCTCTAAAGCTGTGCCCTGTGAAGGTCCCTGCCCTGCCCCTCTCTTTTGCTATGCACCATGGTAGCTCTTACTATAGAAACAGCACAGTCAGTTGGTATGAAAACACGGAGAATACATTTGGCAATGTTTCTCTCTTTTTCCATGTTTGCTATTCCAACTACTCTCTCTGGCCAAGGCTTTGTTCTAATTACACTAAAGGCTGATAAATATGAACTTTAGGGACTGTTTGGTTCTATGCTTTTGTGAGTTTTGAAGAGTTTATCAAAATTCCTTGTTATTCTTATTATTCCTTTTTATTCTATGTTGAGGCACAATTATAGAAACACCACTATATTATTTATACTTCAAGGTTTATTTTTCTTTCTTTCTTTTTAAACAATTATTTATTTATTTATTTATTTATTTAATGTATATGAGTACACTGTAGCTACCTTCAGACACACCAGAAAGGGGCATCGGATCCCATTACAGATGGTTGTGAGCCACCATGTGGTTGCTGGGACTTGAACTGAGGACCTGTGGAAGAGCAGTCTGAGCTCTTAACCCAAGGCTTATTTTTCTATGTAAAAGCAGATACAACAACACTTAAGTTATAGGTTTTTCTGGTGACTGAGATTATACATATTGCTAAGAATATATATTTAACGAAAAAATGGACAAGCTTGGCTTGTCTCTAGTATTGAAATGAGTAATTAATTGGTAATTCTGAATTGTAGTGTTTTGAAAGTGGCTTAGATCATTCTTATCTGATTTGAATAGCTGCATGTTGAATGCTCAGGCTTGAACATTAATTTTATTCCCAGCAGAGCTTTAGGAGAAAGGCTGTATTATTTACAGTTTGTACTGTTTAGGTGGGAGCTTTTGCTCTGACACCTGTTCTGATGCAGCGGTCTACATGCACTATATTGTGCTGCCTCCTGTGACCATATCCTAAGAACAGGCATTGTATTTTAAATTTGTGAACTTGAGCAAACATTCCATAGTGGCTAGCAGGTTGAGTGTAATGTGGACTAAAAGTAGCTGAAAATGATTTCTCCAGTTTGAGAACAACTCTTAAAAGCATGGACCATAGAAGCAGGGTTCTTAGGTTTGTATTCTAGCTCCACTACTTAGTAAGTATGTAATATAGGGCAAGTTCAGTCTTCTGAGCCACACGTACCTTAACTATCACTCATTTCAAGGAGTTATTATGGCAGTCAACTACATCCAAACAGTGTCCTTACTTAAAACAGTGACTGACCATTGAGCAGTAGTTGGATACTCTTAGTAGCCTCTGCAAGCATCTTTCTGTTACAGAGTCATCCTTTACCTAAAGAAATACTCAACACCCTTAGTCATCAGGGAAATGCAAATCAAAACAACTCTGAGATTCCACCTCACACCAGTCAGAATGGCTAAGATCAAAAACTCAGGTGACAACAGATGTTGCCGAGGATGTAGAGAAAGAGGAACACTCCTCCATTGTTGGTGGGATTGCAAGCTCTACAACCACTCTGGAAATCAGTCTGGAGGTTTCTCAGAAAATTGGACATTGCACTACCTGAGGACCCAACTATATCTCTCCTTGGCATATACTCAAAAGAAGCTTCAACATACAACAAAGACACATGCTCCACTATGTTCATAGCAGCCTTATTTATAATAGCCAGAAGCTAGAAAGAACCAAGATGCCCTTCAACAGAGGAATGGATACAGAAAATGTGGTACATCTACACAATGGAGCACTACTCAGCTATCAAAAACAATGACTTCATAAAATTCACAGGGAAATGGATTGAACTAGAAAATATCATCCTGAGTGAGGTAACCTAATCACAGAAAAACACACATGGTATGTACTCACTGATAAGTGGATATTAGCCCAAAAGCTCAAATTACCCAAGATACAGTACACAGACCACATGAAGCTCAAGAAGGATGACCAAAAGGCGGATGCTTCACTCCTTCTTAAGGGGGGAACAAAAAATATTCATAGTAGGGAATATGGAAATAAAGTTTGGAGCATAGACTGAAGGAACAGCCATTTAGAGCTTGCCCCAAATATGGTCCTTATAAATACAGCTACAAAAACTAGATAAGATTGATGAGGCTATGGAGTGCATGCTTACAGGAACCGGATATAGATGTCTCCTGAGAGACACAGCCAGAGCATGTCAAATACAGAGACGAATGCTAGTAGCAAACCATTGAACTGAGAATGGGACCCTCATTGGAGGAATTAGAGAAAGAATTTAAAGAGCTGAAGGGGCTTGCAACCTCATAAGAACAACAATGCCAACCAACCAGAGCTCCCAGGGACTAAACCATTTCCCAAAGACTCTACATGTACTGACCCATGGTTCCAGCTACATATGTAGCAGAGGATGGCCTTATTGGGCACCAATGGAAAGAGAAGCCCTCGGTCCTGCCAAGTTTGGATCCCCAGTGTAGGGGATGTTAGGGGGGCGGGCAGGAAGCGGGTGGATGTGGAGGGAAACACCCTTACAGAAGAAGGGGAGGGGGATGGGATAGGGGTCTTTGGTTCAGGAAAACATGAAAGGGAATAACATTTAAAATGTAAATAAAAAATCCAATAAAAGAACAAAAAAGAAACTTAAAAAAGAAAACAAAAGGAAGAAAAATCAAGAAAAAAAGAGAACAATGCATGAACTTTCTAGAAATGTTTTAATGTGCAGCATCAGAGTCAAGTTGAGGGGTTTTTAGCACTAAATATCTTTTTAAATGTTTAATTCTGACTTCATATCCCAACTTCACCTTTACAAAATTTAAACGTGTTGAAAATATTCATATAGGCACAATATATTAAAAGTTCCAGTTGACCTTTTCTTCAGAAATGGCCTCAGATTAGAAGTGAATCTAAAACATGTGACCAGGCAAGATATAGTGGTTCTTGCTTGTAGTCCCAGCACTTGGGAAACAGAAGGATAGCTGTGACTTCTAGGCTAGTCTGAGGTTTGCAGTGAGCTCCACCAAGAAAATTCTGTATTAAAACAAACAAACAAACAAACAAACAAACAAACAAACAAACAAACAAACACAATCCATAAGCATCCTCCGCCCCAAACCCAGACAAAATCAAAACCCAAATGAAAGCAACAAGCCACATGGAATCACATTGTCTATTTCCTGTATGCATCTCTGTGGGTGAGGGACATGGTGAGACGTCTCAGCCTTTGTTCTCAGCTCAAGGCAGAGTTAATAAAGTAGCAGTATGCACAGCGCATTGTACTTCCCAGGAGAGACGTGTTATATTAATACCTGTCTCTCAGTGATGTTTTCAGACTTAATGATGGAAAGTTTGTAAATTGCCTTGGAAGTCCCAGACACATCCTGATGAAGCATCATTTTGTTTTATTGCAAAGAGCTCAAAGTTACACTGAGTGCAAGTTAAGGGGGAGATCATATCCCAGCCATTCATTTATAACAGAAGCACATGCAATAAGGAAAAGTCATTTTATTCTATTTGTGAACGGTAAAGTTGATAATTTTTATCTTTTATTCCATGTTGGTTTTGGGAGGAGGTAGGATTTATAATGCAGTTCAACCAAACACTTATTTGGAGTTTATAGTGGCAGAAGTAATTATCATGATGCAATGAGATCTTTGAAGATAACACTATTCAAATATTTTAAATTTAAATTCCAGTTTTAAAAGAGTCAAACTCCCTTTATATGATTACTATTAAGTTTGACATTTTTGAAACATGTCTCAAATCAATACTGGTAATACTTACAAATATCAGTAGGGAGAGCAGTATTGTAAACACATATTCTTGCCGTAGGGTACATTTAAATGTCTAAATACTAATCAATAGAGCGAAATTAAGTATTGACTAAAATAGCTTTATAATAAGTAATTATTGGTTTGCTCTTTTAGAAATTAGACATTTTCACTTTGGGAATAAAGAGTAAATTTACTGTCATGAAATTAAAGTGTTTTTGACCTTTTTGTGCAACTTTCCGCTATCTATGAAATGATTAGGTTTAAATATGATTGCACAGCTGTATTATGTTGCAAGCATCAATTTTTAATTATTATAAGGTCAATGTTGGAACAAATGTGATTGGTGTACTACCTCAGTGCACTTGTTTGCTTTCTACTCAAAAACCATTCTCTGTTAGCCCAAACTAGCGAAGTCTCTCTGTTGATACAGCAAATTAGACTTATGCCAAATCCCATTTGGTTCGTAGTGTTTATCTTTGTATGGTATTTTGTCAAATCTTTCCATTTTTAAAAGTATAAATTGCTTCTTCTTTCTTTCATAAAAGGACGTTTATTTTCTGTATTATCTGTGGGTACACATCCCCTTCTTGTGTATAAGCACATATAACAGTAGTTTCAAAATCCTGTCTTATAGGTCATGAACATTTTTTCATGTAGTGTTACCGAGGACTGATGTGTATGAAGCCTATAAAAAGAGAAAGAGAGTTACTTTTCCAGCCAAGGATTTCTATGGTTCTATGCTTGTAGGAATTAGTCATGGGTCCTTTTGGTTCTAGTGCTGTATGACATGGACCTGGCTACTTAAGTTAAAGTATACAGCTTGTAAAAATCTCTAAAACAATGCATGCATTATTCATAAAATAATAAACAATATGTAAAATTATAAGTAAAATATAATAAATAAGTAAAAAAATATGTATGATGATTTCATTCAAGGTATCCCTTAAAATTATCAGATATTTTAGCTTAAACGGTAGTTAAGTTTTTTTTATAAGCAAGTGGTTATTTAATTCTATCAAAATATCTATTGTTTTTATCTCATGTGTATGACTGTGTGTCTGCATTGGATGTATGCCTGGTCCCTGAGGAAGTCAGAAAAGAGAATTCTATCCTTTGAAACTGGAGTTACAGATGGTTGTGAGCTGCCATTCATAAGATAGGAGCCAGACCCAGGTCTTCAGCAAGAAAGCACGCTTTCGTCACCTCTGGGTCATTTATAGTCTCAGATCACTTAATTCTTAAGTAATTATCAGACTTTCACTTTCTGTTGCTCTATGATCACAAATTTTAATTAAATTTATTTTTGTGTGCTAAGGATCAAGAGTTGGAGTTTTGAACATTTTAGGCAAGTGCTCTAACTCTGAACTATATTCACAGCCTATTATTAATACCCATCATTAACAGTATTAGATCACACTGGTGGGGGTGGTGCACACCTGTACTTCTAGCACCTGAGAGGCAGAAGCGGGTGGAGTTTTAGGCTAGCCTGGTCTACAGAGTGAACTTTATGATAGCTGGCTCTACATGGAGATATTCTGTCTCAGAAAATAACCCCCCAAATACTAATATTGGACAATGGACTGTTCTTTTCCCTTGGAAAAAAGATTACTCCCACTTTCTGCATTCCTGAATTTCTTCTAGACCTTTATTTCCAGAAGAATCAAAACCCAAAACACAAAAAGCAGCAACAACAAAAACCAAAACAATATTAGATCAAAAACTGTTGATATTTTTTATTTAAATAGCATATGGTTTTCTACAAAAGATGAAGTATGAGATGTTAGATGTACTCTCCTTGCAGGGATGTGATAATGTAGGGGAACAGGATATTATTTCCTGGGACAGGAAGATAAAGGGCTAAGAAGAACCCAAACCTTTCATACCATAAGCAAAGCTATGCATGGTGGAACGTGGCTATAATCTTGAAACTCAGAAGGCTGAAACAGGAGGATTGTGAATTTGAGATATCTTAGGCTTCATATAATGTATTATAAAAAAGAAAGCACCAGTGAGGAGCTGGGTGATCATAAAGAGATAAGAAGGTAAAGTTTATCTTTAATTCCTTCATGCTCTTTGTCAGTCAATTAAATATATGAACTTATTTCTCTGTGAAATGATATAGTCTCTCCATTTATCATTCATTGTACTATTTTTTGAGGCATGTATTCTGAAAATAGTTTCTATTAATAAAATGCATAAGTTCTTTTTGTTCAAAACTTTCAAGGTTTTATTATGGCACTTCAAGCCTTTGGGGATACGATGGTACTTCCTTGAATTTGTAAGTTATAATATTCAGAAATAACCATATTTTGAGTGGCTTTAGACCACCCCAGTCAAAGCAGCCGATGCTATGGGCCTATATGGAATGCTTGTGCATCAGTGCTCTAGGACCTCTGGCTATACAGTGTGACCGTAGAGCAAACTTGCATTTCAGTCCCCAGTTTCAGAAGACACACTCTTTGTTGCTAGAAGATGTAGCCTTGATCTATTTCTTAAATTTGTGGCTGTTCTTCCAACTGTTTAACAAATCTACAAAAATGAAGTTGCAAAATTGTATTTTCTTCATCATGTTTACATTGTCATTGTATAAGTACATTCCATGATTTTAAAACAAATCCAACTTCCACATTTTCCTAATTTCCCCACTTTTGTTTTTCTTCCTGCTTTTACTTGGGTGACTCAGAAACTAAAACATTTATGAGTACCATACCATACATTTCCACAGAAATTCTTTTACTCACAATCAGGGAAACATGAGAGCTAACAAAATATTGCCATTAGATGCTCAGGTTTCAAAAAGACCATGCATGCTTTAGTGGGGTATAAAACTTGCAACAACATTGCTAATTACAGTTAAAATCCTTGCTTTTCCACGTCAACCACGGAAGATGGGCAAACTCTTTTGGACCACTCATGTACAGTTACATTGGCAGTTCTGAAGTTTGAGTCAGAGAGGAATAGAGCTCTTTCTCTGCTGCTTTCACTCAGTCTGCCTCTCTACAGGACACATTAAAACATCTTAAAAGAAAAATAAGAGCCAGTTTTGATCCTTCATTTTAAATCTCCAACTCTTTTTCAATTTGTTATGACTTTTAAGGCTGTACTAGTTTCATCCAGAGTTGCACTGATCATGATTTACACAGATTATACAAGTGTATCATGTACACAAATTATACAAATGTATGATATACATAATGTGTACTACATAATGCAAATTGTTTTCTGTTCAACTTAGTTGCCAGAGTAGTCTAGTGTAGGGCATGTATATATCTGTGTCCACAACATGAAGATGTGAGCAGTATCTATAGCTATGGTTTTATAATCAAGGGATATCAGAATGTACTTTATCCACCCTCTTTTGTTCAGATATCGAATATAGGTCATAATACATTTGCTGTTTTCTTATTTGATGTGATACAGGAAACTCAAGTATCCCACATAGAAAGTGAAGGAAGGCTTTTGTTAGTCACCAGTTGTTACTGATGTTCCTGAATGGTCCATTTGGAAGTATAAGACTTCACTCACACTGAAGCACACTGGCAGGGATACTTGTCTAAGCCGTGTTCTTTTAATGACTGTTATGAAAGGAGTGATTGAATAGCCTGCAGTCTTCTTGCCTAGCTAGTCATATCAGCCTCTCTCTGGTGTTATGAAAAAATTCATGAAGTCATGTGAATAGTTAATTACAATCATGAAATCATGATCAAACCCATCAGTAAAATAAAAACTACCATCATAATGAGATAGTTTATACTCATTAGATAGTAGATATTACATAGAGGGAGCAATGAAATTTGTAAGTTATTGGAGAGAGTATCACCATGTGCAACCACAGGGCAATATTCACAATGGTTAAGCACTGTGTCAGGCAGTAAGACATTAGTTACTGAGTTTTGGGGAAATCTCTGGTGGTGAGGATGCTGACTTCGGGTGACCCTGTCCTAGTTTACCAGAAACTTCTCTGAGTTAAAGGTAATTGGCATATGTCTCAGAAACATTCTCAGTCTTAGCAAACTAGGATAGGTTTGGTATTCCTGGTGTTCATACCAACTTCTGAGGGAGTCTCAGTGGATATTTTAAGCACTATTTGTCATGTGTGGAAGTCTATGAATATCTAAGAATACATATATGCATGTGTACATATATGTGACTATGAATATATATATATAAGATTTTGATACTCATTTTGGAAGGGCTCTGACATTTGTCCAAGAATATTAAAATATTGAAGTATTAATATACCTTCTGATTCCCAGCTTTGGTGGTAGATCAATTAAATCAACTTTTGAATAATATACTAGGAGGTATGCTCAGTAATTTCACAGCAGCATGTAGTCATTAATGGAACATCTATATTATACCTCTCTCCCCAAGGGCCATGGAACATCGTGGAAGAAAGGGCAGAAAAAATTTAAGAGTGAGAAGCTGATGAAGAGTGTGGCACTGTGGACATAACAGGACAACTGCACTTGTGAGCTCACAAGACTTGTATACAATCAAGCCAGTCAATTCCAGTACAAATGGGGTAGGGGACTCCCAACCACTTAGTCATAGCTGGAAAGGTATCGACAGTTGATGCATGTTAGTAGAGGGACAACTAGTACTTTTTAGGGGCACAGTCCCTGGTAGGTTGATCATTTATTGGGAGAAGGCTGCATACCCATGTGCATATGGATGACAAAGATTGTATTTGATGAAGTATAAAAAAAGACATGAAATTGTGCGAAGGTGTGTATGATGGATTACATCTGGAAGGAGTTTGAAGAAGAAAGTATGATCCAAACACATTGTATGCATATATGAACTTCTCCAAGAATAATTGGAAAAGGTTATCTAAAAAGATGAAGAAAATCAGTATACACTTACAACTATATTGTGATGCTTTGTTTATACAATGGAATATGGTGGAGTAACACAACAAAGTTACACATATAAAGACATCAGTGTGACCTTACTACAGAGCTGAAGAAATGAATAAAACATACAAAGTTATAGAGAAAATAATAGGATTAGATACTAGAAAACTTTTTGACAGTGACTCCTGGGATAAAGGTAGGAACACCTGAAATACTTTAAAAGTTTTCTAATTTCTATTTTTTTTTAAAAAAACTCATTATATATGACTAATTTCATATTCTTTTATCCATCCTTTTAATTGTTAGTAATGTCAAATAAGAATTTAGAGTTCTCCAAATCTGTAAAGAAGAAAGAACACATTAATAATTAGCTCAAAAAGCAGTGTAGTGTATGTGTGTGTGTGTGTGTGCGTGTTTATACATGTGGCCTAAGGTTAATTTTGTGTGTCTTCCTCTACTGAGCTCCATGTTATTTTCTTTTTTTTTTTATTATTAGCAGAGTATTTCTTATATACATTTGAGTGTTATTCCCTTTCCCGGTTTCGGGCAAACATCCCCTCCCCCTCCTTCCTTATGGGTGTTCCCCCTCCCAACCCCCTCCCCCCATTGTGCCTCTCCCCAACAGTCTAGTTCACTAGGGGTTCAGTCTTAGCAGGACCCAGGGCTTCCCCTTCACTGGTGCTCTTACTGGGATATTCATTTAGCCTCGGGGTTCAAGTCCAGGGTCAGTCCATATAGTCTTTGGGTGAGTGGCGGTCCCTGGAGCTCCTGGTTGGTTGGCATTGCTGTACATATGGTCTTGGGCTCCTTCAGCTCTTCCAGTTCTTTCTCTGATTCCTTCAACAGGGGTCCCTGTTCTCCATTCAGTGGTTTCCTGCTGCATCCTCTGTGACTTTGCTGTATTCTGGCTGTGTCCTCTCAGGGCGATCATTTATTTTGATCCATCCGTCTTGAGTTTCATTTTGTTCCTAGCATCTAGGGTAATTCAAGCATTTGGGCTAATAGCCCTTATCAATAATTTTTATATATGTCTTTCTGTGATTGATTTAGCTCACTCAGGATGTGTTTCCATTTCAACCATTTGCCTCAAAGATTTCACAAAGTCATTGTTTTTTTGATGGCTGGTAATATTCCATTGTGTGGATATACCGCATTTCTGTATCCATTCCTCTGTTGAAGGCATCTGGGTTCTCCAGCTTCTGGCTATGAATAAGGCTCAAGTGAACATAATTAGGGCACGTCATCTTTTTTTTTTTATATGTTTAGGGCATCTTTTGGGTATGTGCCCAAAAGGAGGTATAGCTGGATCCTCAAACCAGTTCAATGTCCATTTCTGAGAAACCTCAGACTGATTTCAGAATGGTTGTACCAGTCTGCACCTTCTACCAACAATGGAGGTGTTCCCCCTTTCTACATCCTGTGGCATTGCTGTCACCTGAGTTTTTGATCTTAGCCATTCTCCACTGGTGTGAGGTGAAATCTCAGGGTTGTTTTGATTGCATTTCCCTTATGACTCTTGATGTTGAACATTTCTTTTTTTTGGGTGTTTCTCAGCCATTCGGCATTCCTCAACTAATTCTCTGTTTGGCTCTGGAGTGTCCTTCCTTGGGCCTCATTCTCACTGATTTTGTTGGACCAACTTAGGAGCCTCAGCGACCTAAATCTTTTCACCTTCCACTTTCAGTACTGGGAATACAGGCAAATGTCTTGCTCAGTTTGTATCTTGCTGCTAGAAATGAATAAACAAACACATCAGCTTAAATAAAATAAAAAAGTAGCGTGAATAAAAGCAATTGTATTTACAAAATTGAAACAGCTAAACAAAGATACACCGTAGAATGCATGGTGCTGGTTCTTTGTTGTGAGGTCAACATACAGAAGAATGTAAATAAGCATTCTTGTCACCCTGTACAAGCTCAAGTTCCAAGTGGATCGAGATCTTACATAAATTAAATACACTCAAATTAATAGAAAGTAAGAACACATGAGCATTGGGAAATTTCCTAACCGAAGCACCAATGAAACATGCTCTAAGATCAAAAATCAACAATGGGACTTCATAAAGAATTGCAAAGCTTCTGTAAGGCAAAGGACTTTTGTCATTAGGACAATAAGCTGCACAACCAACAGATTGGGAAAAATCTTCAATCCTACATCCCATAAGATTTTATCCAAAATATACAAAGAACTCCAAGTTAGACACAGAGGCAATTAGCCCTATTAATAGCGATTATAAAGCTAATGAGAATTCACAACTGAGGAATCTTGAATGGCTGAGAAGCACTTAAATAAATATTTCTACCTCCTTAGTCATCAAAGAAGCCCCAAATCACAGTAGTACAAGGTTCCACCTCATACCAGTCAGAATGACTATGAACAAAAACTCAGATGACAACAGATTCTGACAAGGATGTGGAGAAAGAGGAACACCTCTGTTGTTGGTGGGATTGCAACCTGGTACAACCACTCTGGAAATCAGTCTGGGTTCTTCGAAAATTGGACATAAGTAATACCTGAGGACTAGCATGCCCTACTGCACTTGCGCTTTTTTACGCCACACACACACACACACACACACACACACACACACACACAGTGCGTACTCACTGATAAGTGGATATTAGCCCAAAAGTTGAGATTACCCAAAGATACAAACCACTGACTACATAAAGCTCAGAAGGGACGACCAAAGTGTGGATGATTCCAGTCCTTCTTAGAAAAGGAAGAAAAAATATTCATAGGAGGGAATAAAGGTGAAAAAGTTTGAAGCAGAGACTGAAGGAAAAATGATTCAGGCCTACCCCACCTGAGTTCAGTGCATACACATACAGCCACCAAACCAGACAATATTGCTGATGCCAAGAAATGCATGGTGACAGGAGCCTGATATAACTGTCTCTGAGGAGAGCATGTCAAGTACAGGGCGAATCTTGCAGAACCATTGAGATACAAGTCATCCTGGAGGAGTTACAGAAAAGGATTGAAGAAAAGAGCTGAAGGGCTTTGCAGCCTATAAGAACAAAATACCAACCAACCAGGCTCCAGGATCTAAACCACACCCAAAATTTCAATGGATGAACCCATGCAAGCTCCAGCTGCATGTGCTAGCAGAGGATGTTGTTGGGCACCAATGGGAGAAGCCCTTGGTCCTGCCAATGCTGGACCCCAGTGTGGGGAATGTCCAGGCGGGGGGGTGAGAAGAGGTGGGTGTGGTCGGGTGGGAGAACACCCTCATGGAAGGAAGGGGGAGGAGGATAGAATAGAGTTTATGGATGGAAGACCGGGAAGGGATAACATTTGTGACATAAATAAATATCCAAAAATGATGTATTAAAATTCTGTTTTTTTGTTTTATTTAGAATGTCCATTTACCATCAGAAGTAATGTCTTTAGTCCTCCAGAACAATGTGAAGCGGTGATTGTAATATATTATTTTCTCAAAATCTCATCAGTCATTTGAGTAACAGCAAGCCCACATCTGTATGTCGTGAGCACGGCCCGGTAACGCATTTATTAAATGCTCCAGCCTAGTTCGATGTGAGTGACGCACGAATTCCAGATTGAAGTTTGACTTTCTAGTCTGGGCTGCTTCGTTTACATAATCTTACACTGTTGGCAGATGTCCAGACTGCATAGTCTGCGTCTGAGTGTACATGTTGATTTAACACTTAGTGCTAAGAATTGAAATATCACGTTTATTAAATAGCAAAGAATGTAAATACAGCGAGAAAAATTATGAGTACTATTCAGCTTCTTGTTTCGAAATCCAATTTCATTGAAGGCTGAAGGAAATTTGTATTATCAAATCAATGGAATTTTTGGAGGAAAACAAACTGAGTATATGGATTTACACTGTGAGCTACTGTCTCATAAAATCGATACACCTTTGGAATCGCTATTAGCCGGCTTCGCATTTAAGGAACTTAGACTCTCTTCAAAGCATCTGCTCTGAAGTCAATGATGTTGACAATGTTTGTCAAATGACATCCGTCTGACTGTCGAAGCATTAATGCAGAAACAGCGAGCAAGTGTAGCGAGAAATATGTTATTCAAATTTTAAAAATACTAAGTGTGGCGGTTATTAGTACACGGTAAATATAATTAGATTTACATAGGCGAAGCAGTACCTTCTGTAATTTTCCCAGTCATTTAAATGAAAACATAGGAAGCCAAGAAAGCAATTTGATTAAAACTCTTCACTTTCTTTATTGGTAATTACCACAATAATTTTTATTACAGCAGCTTTAGACATTGCTTATCTATTTACAATTTGATGATGCATGTCAGATATCGTAACTGCTAGAAACGTCAAGGTAGTATTATTAACATCAATGATGCCTACTGATGTGTAGATAAACATTATTGAAAAGATACTTCTCTGACATATAGTAATTAAATTGATAGTATAAAAACACTTGAACAACTTTTTAATTTTAGGTGATTAGAGAACTCAGCGTATCCATTTATCTCATTAGGTATCTTTAGGATTGCGAGGAAAATAACTTGTTCCGAATATACCCACTTCTATAAACGTAAATGAAGTCTTCCCAAAATTTAGTAATTTGATATAAATTTTGAATATTACAATGAAATAAAACATCATTTATGAGATAATCTACTTGTGACTAGAAAGAAGAAACTGGTAGGAAACTCTAGCATACTTTTAAAATTGAATTTGTTTTTAAAATTATTTTTATTTTATGTTTAGGAGTTCTTTGCCTGCATGCATATCTATGCACCACATGTATCCTGGTGACCGCAGATGCCAGGAGAACACATCCAGATCCCCGGTTTGGAGTTACCTGGAGTGATTATGAGCCTTCATGGATCTTTCAGGACAAACTTGGCTTACGGAAGAACACAGGTCCTCTATCTCTCCACGTGTACAAGACTGGCATTCCAGGTAGTTTCAAGGGTCTGGTAATAAAGAGAGGAGGTGGTGAAGGGGTGGCTGCTGTGTGCTTCTGGATTGGTGGACACGCATGTGAAGCCTCCCACCCATAGGAGATGCAGTGGTAGTGGAAAGGCACCCGGCGAAGCAAGGGCAATTAATGAGGGATGAAGCCCTTCTTCTTAGGGAAGATGTTGAATCTGAAGGGGCAAAGGCGTGGATATGTTCTAGCTTCTCTTCACGGTTTGTTTTTGTTTGTGTTTTCTTGAAAAAGCTCTGGCAAGTTGCTGTTCTTACTGTATGGGTTAGTTAAATATTTAAGACTTCACCACCATCTTTATCTATTGCTGAATATTACCTGTTCCAAAGTAATCAAAGGCTATTATGGTAATGAGTTTTATTTTTTTAGGCCTTAATACCATAAGATATATTTAAATCATTCTCTGCAAAATGAGCATTGGGGATTATAATATATAATTATTGTTTTTATTATTATTATTGTGTGTGTGTTCTTGCTGGGGTTTCATATATGAAATCAAAGTGATATCTCACAGGCACCAAAGTGTCATATATGAAGTTATCCTGAGATGAATTTAGATCTCTACCTTTGGTCATTCTGACAGCTACAGGAGAACATAGAAAGCAGGTCACCTTGGGCTCCCTCTCTCCAGCCAGCGTAAACAATGGGCATCTCTGGGACACCTGGTACAAGCAAGCAGGGCTAGGTAGGGAAGAAAACCCTACAGCAGAGCAGAAGCATGAACTGGGATGACCTGCCAACATAAAAGTCGCCTTGCAGCATACACACAACAGATTTCAGGAGGCAATACAGGGTACTGTGCTGTGAGAATGAATGTGGGAACCTTTCCTGGGGCTCCTGAGTATTGTACTCACTTAAACAAGATGTGGTCTTGTCTACAATGCAACCGGCAAACTTATCCTTTTGCCAAAGACCCTGAGCAGAAAGAATTGCATTATTAACGTATTTTTACCATTTTAACAGTAGTACAAATCCCTGCACTGCCCTGGACTTTTGCTCTCGAGGACAAGCACAGCTCCTGAGAGGAAAGAGATTTTAAACAAAAAACGACGAAATTTGAAAAGAGATTTGGCAAAGAGAAAGAATGCAAAAATGTCAGTCTTTTCTGGTGTGGTTTCAGCAGAATGAAAGCATGTACTTCCATAATATCAAGACCAGGCCAGTGTAGCAACTGAAGATGTGAGGCTGGAGTTCTCTCTGAGAAGACCAAAAGCCTATGTAAAGACCAGGTGAACCATCATTCTGACTCGTATAATAAGTTGTTTTGCTGATTATATATATATATATATAAAACTGTAACTCATATACTATCATATACCAAACCTTTGATTAACTATTTCCATATTGTCAATTTTGGAAGAGAGATTTTATGGGGAGCTGAAGTGGTGATTGGTGATTCCAGTGTTTTCAGAGGACAGGGTTGACTTGGAAGCATCATAGGGTCAGTCTGAAATTAGCTTGTAGCTCAGCTCTGTGAATCTGTTGCAGCCTGTGGCATGTGGCAACACACACACACACACACACACACCGCTTTACACACACATGTGACAGCATTCAGGCTTAAGTAAACCCCAGATACTTCAGCACAACTGACTCCATGGTTCTATTTTGGGTTGTGGGAATAATATGGACACACCACCTGCTACAACTAAAACAAAAAGCGAAGATCCATCAAGTTCATAGTTCTCAGAGTCTAGTACAACTCTCTTTTGGACCCTGTACAGTTTTGCTTCTGGCTCTTTGTTCCTCTCGTTTACTGAAGCAAAGAACACGTTTGTGGCAAGCTCACCCTGGAAAAGCTCAGTTCTCATTAAGATCCTGAATGCCCCAATTTGGGCTGGTTACTAGCTAGTAAGTGAATAAAGACTTTAAACCCATGTTTGATGATCTTCTCTGGTGGATACCACAACACACACACACACACCCACCCACACACACACACACACACACCCAACCCACACAACCCCAAAACAACACACCCACATACTCACTCACTTCTAAATTTTCCTCATCTTGTTTTTTTTTTTTTGGGAATTCCACATCATGTGCCTCAATCCACTTCTTTGGGTCTTCCCCCAACCCCACCTCTGTCCTTTTGTCCCCTCATGAAAAACTCAAACTGTCAGTTGTGCTGCCTCTCATTGGAGCTTTGGGCAAACTCCCAGTGACAAGTCCATAAAAGCAGGTCTTCTACCTGCACTCTATCAAAGCCCTCAACTGTGCAAAGCTGTGTTCAGAATCATATCACAAATTTTAAGGTTTTTCTTGTATGGCTTCTGTCTGGGATATTAATTTCTTTTAGGATGTGGGATGGGGTCAAGGTGGGTGCTTGTCACTGGGTAACCCTGTTGTCCCCTCTTTTCTCAACTGTGAGTCAGTAGTCATAGATACAGCTGCGAGAAGTTGCTGCCGCCAACCCATTACAATGAAGTAAGATTACAGATCCTTTGGATGTTCACCAGGGTCTCAGGTGTCAGTACAGACTACAGACATCAGCACTTGGCCTCCTTTTATTTTTAAAGCCAGACACCATGGTCTTTCTCCATGGCGCAGCCTATGAGACATCAACACGACCTTGAAAGCAACCTTCAGGCGATGCACTTGGTGGTCTTTGGTGGTAACATGTACTATGGATATCAACATGGTCTCCAAACAACAACAAAGAATGGACCCCCAGACACAAGCCAGTGGCACACTGACCCCACATGGAACCACCAACATGGATTCAGGTAAGCTTTAGATTTCTTTTGACAAATTTTTGTTGGAAGCAACAAATTTATTGAAGACATTCTTAACATCCCAAAAGTCAAGTGAGGCTCAACTTATCCAAATTTTGCCTCTAACTTCAATCAATAAAATGTGTTGTGGCAAAGTCAAAACCAACTTAGCTGAAACTAAGTAGTTGTTCAGTTGAATATTGTCACACGTACTTGGAAGTTAGACACAATGGTTATAGCTATCGAAAAAGAAGCATTCTACTCTTTGGTTTAGTGCTGCTATTTTTAAAAATTAACGTTTTCCTCCCTACTCTCTTCTCTTTTCTTTCACTTTTTGGTAGCCAACACGGACCTTTGCAAATGTTAACCTAATTGCTGGTTCACTGAATTTTGCTTCTGTTCAGTTGAGTTATTTTATTACATACCTAATGCATCTATTCTGTTGTATGCATAATGCACGTAATGCCGAGATGCCATGGAGGCCACAGAATAAGAACCTACAAGCTTGAATGGCAAGCAGTTCTTAGTACAGTGTGGAGTGCTGGGGAAAACAAACTCACATTGAGAACAAGAAAAGCTCTTAGCGTAGACTAATTCCAGGGCTTTGCTCCCAATGAGGAAAGGCACACTTTTACTTTTCAGGGGTGGCAGGACAATGGTGGCGCTGGTGGTGAAGGTCTGTTTCTTTTTACTGCACACTTATGACCTCAGATAGAAATAGATCTCAAAAGAAGCAGTGTGAACAACAGAGCAGAGATTATTTTACAAGTTTTACCTTTAGCTTGCATACTATTTTAAATCATTAGATATGGAAAAAACAAACTTTTTCTGTCATGTACTTAAAATGTTTCATGATCCCTCTTCTTCTTATTGTTTTATTTATTTCTATCTGTTAGCCACTACAGTCTTCGACCTCTTGTTCAGTGCTGATGTTAAAAGCAATCTCCTTGCACCAACTAGCCTATATTTTTATCAGCAATACAGTGATCAATGCTCAGTTCCTCCTTTGATTCCAAAGTGAATACTTGACGTAATATTAAGTCCTGCAGTGTCTAGAAACTATTTCCAAACCTAGGCTGATTTATTTAATTTTCCGTAACGGTAAGAATTAATTGTCCCTTTATTTTACTTTTGGAGGAGCAGAGGAAACTACATAGTGAGGTCCATCTCTGTAGTAGGAAAATTAAATCATTTACATATAAATGTATATGCTGAAAGAGCTGCATTTATGGGAGAACATCATAAAATCTATTTAAAGCCTCTTAGCTCTTTGACTGTTATAATCTTGAAAGCATGACTTATGGTACAAAAACTAATCATTACAAAATTACGTAGATATATGTGGTGGAATCCTAACTATACAATATAAAATTTAAAATAAAAGCTACAGATCATACTAATCAGACATTAAAATAGTACAAGAATAACCCAAAAGGTGGGGAAAGATGAACAGAGAAATTATTTATCTTAAGTAGATACAATATACAGCATTAAAAGTAAAACTATCAAAAATGCTATTTGATTTCTGGCAAACTTTAAATTAGGAGTTTCACTGACCTGTGTCTTGCTTCACAAGTGCTACATTGTACACGATGCATTAACTATTCGGGGCTAGGTGTGTAAACCACGTGTGTTTCTAAAGTATTAGAGATAACTCAAGCTGGTAATACTAAAGGATTTAATAGATGACCATATCTGAGAATGAAATGTTTCATTAACAAAACAGTGTAACACAACCAGTGCATTCATTTAGAAGGTAAAAAATGTTGCTGACTCTTGCTATCATGGAGCAAGCATGGTTTCAATAAGTAATGGTGCACACAGTACTAACCCTGGAGATATTGCAGGTTTCACCGTTTACTGAGAACATCTTCTTTTATGTTTTCCACACCTCTTTATGTGCTGCTGAGATGAAACAGGACTTTTCCCCTTTATTAAGCAAACTCCTACAGCAGAATGTATTCTCAGGCAATTTGATACTTTCTTTGTTTTATCATTGATTTAATGTTTTTGTTCAAAACATATTAAAACTATCGTAAGCTTTAACTTCTTAGCACAGTTGTAGCCCTTTGTTGACACAATTCCCAATAATCCTAGAAGCTCAGAGAAATTCTGACTTTAAACTTAAAAAGAGAGAAGAACTCTTCAAGCGAAGTTAAAAAATACTTTCAGGTAGCACATATACAGCTGTTTTGCTCTGGCATCCATCCACTATCTAAACAATACAGACACAGGAAGTGCTTTGAAATGGCATACAATACAAGATGTAGATAAGTGTTGCTTACAGAAGCTGTTGCTCACTAGCTACGGACCCTCTACCCTCCACCGTTCTACAGATCTTTAGCTCCCACATTTCTGCAGTGACTGCTGTTTCTTTTAAGCTTCAATTTGCTGGCTCTTGGGGTGGCACTCCAGGAGTCCTCTGCATTCCTCTCAGCTCCTATGAAGTCCACAGTGTACCAGGAGGCCCAGTACTTCACAGCTACATCCCACCTAGTCTATAGATACTTTAGCTTGAAGATCGTCATGGTGTGTGGATTTCAGTTGTGTGATCTTTGTAAAGGATGTGGCTTTTGTTGTTTCAATGTAACCAAGACAACCTGGAAGTTTCCAAGTGTTCTGAACAATTACTGTTTCTCTGCCTATTGACACTGAATGAAGACTATGCACATCATCTGATTACAGCTCTAACACAAGCTACCTTATATACATGCTTCCATCATGATGGTCATGGACTCACCCTCTAAAACTGTAAATCCCATTAAACAATTCTTTTATAATTGCATTGGTCTGGTGACTTCAACAATGTAGAGTAACAAAGAGGTATTTTCCCAAAATAAACCACAGAAACACATATCTAAATTTACCTTGTTGTTACCTGGAGAAAGAGGTTTTATGAAATGTAAAACTAACCAAGTTAAACATATAGAAAAGAAGAAAGTACAAATTATTATAGTCTAATTCCCACCAAAAATAAGTTCCCTTCACCATTTCATGGTATCTAGTTTTGATATAGTTTTTCTTTTTCTCAACCCTGGGCTTCCCAAAAATGTCAGTTTATAAGACTTTTGATGCTGAGTTATGAGTAGGAGAGTCTTGAAAAATGTGGCAGCTACAAACATAATCCCAGCACTCAACATACTGAGACAGATGGACTCCTGTGACTTCAGGTCAGCCCGAGTTACAAGAATAGACCTTGTTTATCAAAAAATGAAGAGGAGGACAAAGATATTAATGATGAAGGCTGAGGTGTCAGCACTTCAAGAGATCTTTACCGCTTGACTGGAAAGAACCTTGGGTGGGGTCTGTTGTTGAGCTTGAGCAACAGTAAAGGGCGCATTGAAATCTTGGTGAAAGCTGGGAAAGAAGGACGGTCTTATCACTTTGTCCCAAGAAGGATTTATCAAAAGTGTACACAGCATAATGTGAAGCAGAAAGTGGATCAAAGAACTTTAGACCTAACAGGAACATTCTAGACATGACTAAATAATTCAAAATAATTTTTTTTATGTATTAAGAAGAGGCGTGAAGCATATCAATCTTCACTCAAAACTGAGTAGTTTTAGACAAGATTCAGAAAAAGATAAGTTTTAAAACATAAAAATATATAGGTGATATAAAGAAATCAGGATGTTTTTATTTAAAATGAAACTTATTTCTTTTCTTCAATGCTGAAGCAAAATACTAGAAGTTAGTGATGCCATAAAAGAGCAAGGTCACGTCTAGAGGCAGGTACTGATTTCCTTTGTCGTTTTCCTTTTTGTCATGTGATGTGTAATTCTTAAAAAGCATGAAAACTATAAAATTTAACATACTTATGCGCAAAAGTATATTTAATCATTTCTCCTGCAACACTCAGATTTACACCTATTATATTTCTCTCTGTTCCACCATCATCCTCCCCACTTCTCCAAATCAACACCTTCCACTGGTTCACGTTTAATCTTTACTGGTGTACTGTACATATCGCAATTTCTTTAAAACTGGAAAACGCAGTTGGTGAAACAATGTCCATTTAATACTGCCGCCTGTTTCTTTCCCTCTATGAGATTTTCTTGATTTATTAACTTTTAACATCCTTCAAAAGTCTTTGATATTATTTCACATTACAAAAGAAATGCTCTTTGCTACAATTAATTTTGCTTGCTGGTCCTTCACCAATTTGAATATCATCATCTCTGTTAATTGGCACTCATCTTATTTTCTCTCAAATTTTCAATTCAAATGTGAATTTCCTTTTTCTTTTTGATGAGATTGTAAATATTTGTGAGATCATGGTATGTCTTTGTGGTCAGGTGGAGCCAATCCTGGATTTAATCCAGAAAGAGGAGAGAGACAGAGAGAGACAGAGAGAGACAGAGAGAGAGAGAGACAGAGAGGAGGCTGAGGAGGCCACCCAAAAGTGCCACATAAACATAAGCACCTACAAGACACATACAGGCACAGGCACACACACACTTCGTGCTTAGCGATTTTAGCTACTCAAACCAGTTCTGAGACTCTCTTTAGCAGTTCTGGTAACTCTTTCTTCAGTTCTGAATGTCTTTAAGTGTGGAAGTACAGATGCTCATATTCTTCGTAAGCCATAATTTGTTAATACTATCCCTAAGGACCATGTGTCTTTTCTAAGTCTCATTAGATCAATCATTGCTTTATTGCACTGCCTTTAGTATTTTTATTAAAATTCTTGAGAGATGAATATCATTGGTCTTTCTTTACTGACCTTGGGTTTTCCAATACGCTTGAGGACCGTTAGATTAGAGACATTCTCTATCATTTGCAATACTCTTTATATATTCTCCAACATTTTACCTTCTTTAATTCCACAGGACAACAATATTTTACCCCAAAATATTTCACACTCCTTTTATCATTGTTCTATCGACGATTTATTTTCTTCATAACATTGACAAAATATCTACTCTCATTATTTATATATTTTTCTCTTTATTTTTGTTCATTCTTTCTAACATATAAAAGTCCAAGAAAAAAGGTATTTCTTTCTTAACACTAGTTTGTCATATTCTTGAAATTCCACCAATAGGAATGCACACCTTTAGTACAGAAATGTGACAGACACTCATCCATCAAATAACAGTTCTCATTCTTCTCTCATTATCTAGAAACTGAAAAGCTCCCTTTAGTTACCAGTTCGAACTTGGCCTGAAGTATTCAGCTTAGCTCCAAGCCAGCTTGGGCTGAAACTTCAATGCCATGGGAAGGAAACTTTAGGTTGGAAAAACCTCAATCACTTATAAAGGATGAAATCTTGATTTCTTCCTTATTTTATTGCCTACTAAATCAAACTAATTTGTGCCTGTGTGGTTCATCAGGTGCCTTCGTCAACACATATTTGGACCCAGGAGGAGACTTGTAAACTTCTTTTCCCTGATGAATTGCCAGATTTACTGATGAATTCTGAGTAAAGTAACAATATTTCAGTTAGCATTCCTGAGGTCAACTAGACTCCTAGTAAAGAGTTATGAAATACATATCACACAGATGTCTCTTATACATCAAATAGATTGCTGGCAACTCCACAAAAGAAAATGAAAAACCACAGGTGTGAAAAACTAACATAAAGATAGTGGGGGTAAGTGAGAGAGAGGATGACAGTGAGAATGCATAGTATACATAACAACTGACATTGTAAAAAAAACAAACTTGGTGAGGTTAAAAGAACATCTTTAATAGCCAATATTCCAGATTTGTGATGACAATACCATATCAAAAATAAATTTCTATCTTAAATTCACTACTTGTCTAATTATGAAGGTTTGACAATATTAAAAAGACCGGTACTTTCTTTTCAAAATATTTTGTTTGTTGTATATAGACATTTTCCAATAATGAACATCAGCACCCATGCAATCTGTTATCACAGAGGCAGAAAAGAAAGTTCTCAGACTAAAACTTTAGAAACTCAGGAGTTTGTACAAGCTGATATCAGTAGGAACTGAGCGAACTCAGTTCCTCTGAAAAATGACCAGTGGTCTTAATCATTAGAACCTTCTCTCTAGTCCTGATATGACTATTTCTTTATTTTTAGATAGTCGGAATTTTTTCTCATTTCGTTACATTTGTGTAAATAACTTCTTATTAATCTTATTCCAATGTCAAATGGTAAATTTCTCTCTCATTCTGTAAAACATGGGTCAGAAAGTCTGGTTAGAGGTTCTTCTACAAAGTGATTTACATATACTTGAAGCACGTTTTAATTCTTACATAAAGTATTCAGCTTGGGAGCTACAAGCTCAATTCTGCGGTGAGTGGGTTTAACATAATCTATATAATAACATCTTTGCCAAACTCCTCTTCGTTCTATTTGTTCAACACACAGACTGTGATTTCAGTTTAGAAGGTGTGATATAAGACTTTCAATCTTGTGGCATTTCAGCCCTCCAAGTAGTTCCTCCGTGATGATGCACCAATGGGCCATGTCTTGTCAGACAGCTATTATTAGAGTTTTCCAAAGTTCACAATGGCTGCTGCTAATTACTTCTCTCCTGTGATGCCTAGCACATACGGCTCTCCTCCATAATGGGAGAAGTTTACTGTGAAGTAAGTGGTAGTTAACGAGATCTCAACTGCTCAATGTGTAGGGGTAAAGAATGGGTATTAATGACATTTATATAAGGCCGCTTCTCTAGATATGATATTTTTACAGAAGGAAAAAAAAATGAAACCAAAATTGTTGGATAATATCACTAAACACATTTCTAGATAGTAGACTGCAATGGCAAACAACACACTGGCTCCGGTCCAGACAAAATACCAGCATGTGGGAAGTAGGCTACTTGAGGAGTTGTGCGAACATGGTTTTGAGAGAATGGGAAAGTCAGTTTTCTTTATGGATGTGACACCTAATGGGAAAATCTAATCGGAGATGAAGTCCCATTGTGAAAGTATTTGGACGCTGGAGTTGAACTGATAGGTTTAAAAAATAGAGACAATACCTTTGGTGAATGTGAGTTTAAGTCGACCAGAGAGGAGCTCAGGAAGAATGCTTATAAAGTCGTTGTATAAATTTTGAAAAATTAGAAAAAAGTATTATTTAAATTAATAGCCAAGGAGGAAGAAACAATTCAGATGGCCGCATGAACATATTAAACTGACTGCTCATCATGTTGCCACATTTATTAATGGAGGAGGGCTTCATGGGCAAGATCAGATTTCGAACAATCATACTTCGGTTTCCATGATAGTTTAGAACATGGAAATCTTGAGGTTAAATTAATAATTCTAGAATAGGGTAGCCAATTTCCAACAGTGTGGATTAATTATTTTTTCCTATGTATACAGTTTAAATCTGTGAATGGTTTATTTCACTATATAACAATCACTTACATTCTGGACTCAATTTAAATGTCATGTAGTAAAGAATTTTTAGATGTCAGCTCCTTCCACTCATGTTTTCTTCTGTGCTGGGACAACCTGTAAGCTGTGAATTGCATACACTAAGTGGAAGTTAGTGACTAAGTTAAAGTCAGAACTGTACTTTTAATGAGAAATAAATAAATGTTACCTTCTAGAGGGAAAAACACATCTGCTAACTGAACAAAGAGAGTGGAACTTGGGGTTTACAACTATAGACTCTAAGATTACCTAAGAGATATGTCCCTAAGCTGGTTTGAAAGGGTTTTCCTGGAAGGATTAACTTGGAATAGAAAAGCTACCTCCCTGATTGAGGCACTGTTTGACACAATATTTAGACAGAAGACATCTGAGAAAGCACAGCTTGTTTTTGACACACATACATTAGTTTGCTTCATTTCTTGCCTTGTAGTCCCTGCATTGCTTTTGCTGACATCAAGCTTGGCTCCACTGACCAGCCTAATCATGGACTGAAAACCATGCTCCAGGGTCCTCAAGCTTCAGTACTAGGTGGGGACTGCTGGACCAAGAAGCTAGCAGGTTCTTTCTGGTGTACATATAGCTATTTTGTGAACTATAAAACTGCTTTATTTTGGAAGAGCAATCAACCAGAACCTCTTTTGTAGTACATTCATCTAACATTTCTGTTTCTTTGGCTAATACAGGCTAAATATTGTAATGGATCACTAACAATGGATGTATGAATCTAAAAAGAATCTTTGCTTTGGTCTACTTCTCATTATATTTCCCAGTTTGAAGCGTAACTGGTGGTTCTTTCCCTACATAGATCCTAATCTTTGGATTACTGGAAGTATTTGGAACTATCTTTGGTTCTAGAGAGAGAGTAGCTTGTGAAACACTACTCCTCAATAGAGTAGAGATGTGTTTAAATCAACATTTTAAAGGGAGAATCTGGGATAGCCCCTAATTATCCTCAACAATAAAGAGACTCCAAGAAATCCTGTCCTGAACTCATGATATTACAAGAGCATGCTTGATTAAACTGGGTGTTAGTACAGAGACAGACAAGGTAGACCAATGGGACAGAATTGAAACCCAGAAATGAACCCTGTGGTCACTTGATTTTGACAAGGGGCAAAACCATCAATACACGGAAAAGAAAAATGCTTTATTTTTCAACCAAATGGAGTGCTGGTTCCAGCTGGAGGTCAACGCTAACGAAGAATACAGATGTCCATATGTCATCCTCCCAAAGCAGTCCAGTGGATAAGGACCTCATCAAGGCAATTCACTCAAACTAGCCGTGGGAAAAAGTGGAAGCAACACGACACATGGGCGCTGGAAAATTTCCTGAACAAAACACCAATGACATGCTCTGGATGGAGAATCAACAAATGGGATCCTCATAAAACTTTTGACTTCTGTGAGCCAGACACTGTGGATTTGGGACAAAAGCAGCAACAGTTGGGGAGAAAAAGATATTTTTATGATCCTTCCAACAACAGAATAGAGGCCATATAATAAAATATAGAAAACTCAAGAGATTCAGACCACAGGGGAGCAAATAACCCCACTATTGAAATGGGGTTTCTGAAGCTAAACAAAAGAATTCACAGCACAGAGAATGCTGGGAATGAAACAGAAACACTTCAAAGTGACCAGCATCTTTGAAAGTCATAAAGGAAATGGAATTAAAGTAGCCCTGATTTCACTCACACCAAAAATATTTCAAGATCAAAATCTCGTTGATAAACAAATATTAGCAAGGATGTGGAGAAAAGAGACTTGCTCCATTGTTGGTGGGTGTGAACTGGTACAACCATTCTGGAAATAAGTCCTGAGTTCCTCAAATTGGACGTTAGATTCCTGGGGCCCCAGCTACTCTCCAGGCATATACCAAAGATACTTTTAACTTTCTCTTAAAACATGCTCCACTATGTTATAACCTTATTTATAATAGCCAGAAGCTGGAAAGATCCTAGATGCCCTTCAACAGAAGGAATGGATACAGCAATGTGGTACATCTACACAATGGAATATTTTACTCAGCTGTCACAATGACTGCATGAAATTCATAGGCAAATGGAGGGAACTGGAAAATATCATCCTGAGTGATGCAACCCAATCACAGAAAAACACACATGGTAGGCACTCATTGATAAGTGGCTATTAACCCAAATGCTTGAATTACCCTAGATGCACAGAACACATGAAACTCAAGACAGATGATCAAAAGGTGAATGCTTCACTCCTTCTTTAAAAGGGGGAACAAGAATACCCTTGGCAGGGAACAGGGAGGCAAAGATTAAAACAGACACAGAAGGAACACCCATTCGGAGCCTGCCCCACATGTGGCCCATACATATACAGCCACCCAATTAGACAATATGGATGAAGCAAAGAAGTGCAGGCCAACAGGAACCGGATGTAGATCTCTCCTGAGAGACACAGCCTGAATACAGCAAATACAGAGGTGAATGCCAGCAGCAACCCACTGAACTGAGAACGGGACCCAAGTTGAAGGAATCAGAGAAAGGACAAGAAGAGCTTGAAGGGGCTCGAGACCCCATATGAACAACAATGCCAACCAACCAGAGCTTCCAGGGACTAAGCCACTACCCAGACACTATACATGGACTGACCCTGGGCTCCAACCCCATAGGTAGCAATGAATAGCCTAGTAAGAGCACCAGTGGAATGGGAAGCCCTTGTTCCTTCTAAGACTGAACCCCCAGTGAACGTGATTGTTGAAGGGAGGGCAGTAATGGGGGGAGGATGGGCAGGGGAACACTCATATAGAAGGGGAGGGGGAGGCGGTAGGGGTATGTTGGCCCGGAAACCGGGAAAGGGAATAACAATTGAAATGTAAATAAGAAATACTCAAGTTAATAAAGAAAAAAAAGGCATACAAATGGAGAAGGCAACATGTTCCTAGAGTAAAATACTAAGAATGGCTAACACTCCAGACTAGTTAGAGTAGAAGTACTCCTTCACTGTTAATAAATTAATCATCAAGGGAAAAGTTGGAAAAGTACCACACGAAAATTTAAAATTATACATTTTTGCTCACACTTTCACTGTATAGCAATTTAATGTGATAAATCTATAATCTAATGTACATGTATAATCTAAGACATTAAAAGACACATTCTGCTGAAAATTTAAATAACTAAAGAGAGAGAGAGACAGAGAGAGAGAGAGAGAGAGAGATGGATAAGTTGATACTTATACTTGTTATGCAAGCATGGGTTTAGTCATCCAAGGTCATGAGCGGCCAGGTATAGTGGTGTTGTCATCCCAGTGCTGGGGAGGCAAGACAGGTGGACTCAAAAGGCCTGTCCAGCCAGCTTAGTTAATCAGTGAGTTCTTAGTTGCAATAAGAGCTCAAAATCAAGTATTGGAGGCAGAGGATCTCTGGTTCGGGTAAATACTGTTTACAAAATGAGTTCTGAACATTTAGGGTCTGCTATAGAGAAACTGTGTAAAGAAGCCAAAAACCAATCAAACATAACAGAAAAAATCAAGATAGATCAAAAATGACAGTTGGGATTGATCTGTGTTTCCCACATTGAATGTCGTCTGCTTGGACATTTATCACCCATGTATGTGTAACATGCTCACTCTTGGACTCACCCTTCCTCTTTTGCAAGCTTTATTTTGGAGGTATAGTCTTCCTCTTTAGAGTCTACTTGCGTGCTCATTTTGTCGTGGTCTCTTGAGATGTAACTTGTTCGGTCAGCAGTATCTGGGTTGAGAGGGTGGAGGATTTTTTATCATGGAATCATTGGTCTGGGATTTTGGAGATTTTGCCTTGTCTTTGTGTTTCAGGAGGCTGTTACAGGCGGATTCGTTGCGGAGCTAATGGTGGGAGAGCCCTTTTCAGGGCTACACTGCAGGTGATGGGTTGAGCCTCCATGCACAAGCTGCTTTAGTGACTCTGGGTGGTCTATATGGTATGGGCATTGGTTTGAACCACTGTGCCCTTAAATGACTGCTGGTGGTGAGTGAAATTATTGTGCTTGGATCTATATTTGTGGTCAATGTTCCACATTATACTCAAATCTAAATGTAATGGTTGGGAAGTTAAAACTTTCCTTGAGTGTTTTTTGGAGCTCATCTCGTAGGATAGATTTATAAACATTTTGTGATACTTAAATGTCTCCATATGTTTTTTACAGTGTTGTAAAACATGTGTTTTTAGAGGCTGGCCCAGTTTTTCTTTTAATGGTTTTTAATTAAAGTAAAGTAATCCACTGAATACTTGTGTGTGTCATGACAAAGGCTTACTGATTCTATGTAAAACTAGAGTGGAAAATTCAAAGACTTCTGTGATTTTATTCACTTAAAGCACCTTATTCCACCTAAAAGTAGCTTTAGTTTCTTAAAACTTGTTAATTTTTCTTTCATTTCCATAGAAATTAAATTTGTATTGACTGGGAGTTAATCTTGTTTTATAATTTGAAGAACTATCCCAAAGGAAAACAACCTCTGATTTTGCAAGACTTTGAAATAGAATAGTAAATCACTGGATAGATAGCACCATATATCATATTAAATTTTGGAACTCACCACAAAAATCATTACCTAAAAATAATTTTGATTGGTGTGTTATGGAGGCTCATAGTGTTAAATCACTGTAGTGATATTGGATTATGATTTTACATGCATAATTCTGCCAGGACTAATGAAGGCAAAGGCGTTGCGTTATCAGATGGTATGAACAATAGAGTTCCTGATGTTATATTTTGGTTTAGATTTGAAAGTAAGTTTCTTGTCCTGTTCCACTTATCAAGCATTGACTGTGAATTCAGTGATGATGTATAAATTCTAAGGATGGAGCCTTATGCGTTTTGACAAAGTTCCAGTATAAAATATTTATTGTTTCTGGTGGTTCTTTACACATAAGTATTTATCAAACATAATACATCGATGTTTTAATCTTTGGGACTAGACTTTTTAAAAAAAAATAACTTAGATTTTTCATCATCCACTTCTGTTTTATTATATTAATAATGTTAAGCTTATGATTTGAAAAGTCTAGCTTTTGAGTTTTGGAAATTTTATTCTTAACTTCTGATGTTTAAGTGTTGGATTTTTTGAGGTGTATTTCACTATGTAAAGTGGGGAGAGTTATTTGCAGTGCTACTGGTCTCAGGAAGTTAGCTTTCTGAGTGTGTCTGTTTTACTTACATTGTTGGTTTTCTAGATACAGTGCCCTAGAAAGTTGCAGGATGTTCTCAGTGTGTAAGGTGGAGTGTTAATTGCTTCTCCTCTTTGGTTTTTGGAGGCACAGACACAGAGTTCTTCTCAGAGGCGGCACTAGTGCTGTTGAAGTTTTTTCAGTGGAAACTGTAGAGTGAATCAGTAATCAGCAGGTGGCATTGTCATGTCTGGGTCTGGAAGGGGGAGTGGATGTTCTTAATAGAAGACAGGAACTGGACTTGATGAGACAGCTTAGACATTCAAGTGGGGTCAATAGCGACGCTCAAACTGGAACACAGACGAAGACAATTGGAGGCCTGAAGGGTACCGAGCCACCACGCGTACAGTCGGCTGCGTCAGCTTAAAGAGAGACAGTGGGAGGAAGTGTGCAGGCACAGTGAATCTGAGAAGACTGAATCGAGTGGTGCTCAGACACTGGTGTCCGATGCGAACTCAGCTGCTGACACTGTGTCCGCATGCTACAGTTGGCGGGTTTGACTAAGCATTTGAAATCACGATAGATCTTGTTTACTTCTGTGTATCTGATATTGGAGCAAGTTTAAGCTGTGTTAAGGTTGGGCTTATCTTATAAAGCTAAAAGTCTGGCACATTAAAAACACAGTGAGCATAATATTGCTAATTATATTTTTCAATGTGCCTTTTACTTATGTGCATTTCAAAGCACTAGAGGATTATGGGTCAGTGCATTTCTAGATTCATGGGTGAGTAGGTCATGTCTGCTTCAGCTTCTGGACAGGTGTATCCATTGTTTTATAGTTTGATTAGAAGGAGTGATAGTTCGCTGCATGCTTTGAGCAGTGGTGATGATAAATCTTACATTATTTGATTGTGTGGTTTCTTTTCGAGGCTGTTTATTGCATTTAAGCGGCATATAATAGATGTGACTCTTTTTTCACCACTGTTTTCTTAACATGTTGTCTTTTATAACACCCTCATAGCTGTTACTTGAAGCAGAAAAAAAATAACATGAGCTATTCGATCTGTCATTAAGAATGTGATGGATTAAGGAGTTTTTATAACCATCAAAATTGGTGCTGGAAAATTTGCATTTGCTAGTCTGGCATTTTGGGGTTCTAAATTGTATGAAATAAGAGCATATTTTCTGGCTAATTTTGATTGGGGTCTCACACTTGCCTGATTCATGGATTAAATAGAAAAGGTTTTTTGTGTTCTGGAATATTTTTTGATTCAAGGATATGGAAGGTTGGTCTGCATGCGCTTTGACCCCATAGTAATTCTGGGGCCTTTCAGCACATTTCTCCTTTCTTGAATATCAGGAGGGTAATGGATATTTTGAATAAATCTGGGAACTTTGAGTCTAAAAATGTTACATGTCTGTTGTGAGCAAAGTGTTTCACAGGAGAACAATTATTTCAATGCAAGTGTTCTAATTTCAGTCTATGTTAAAAGACAGTGTGTATTAAAGCCCTTCTTGTAAATGCATGCTCACCTGGATGTTCAGTTTGGGCTTTCCTTGAAAATTCAAAGGAGGCTGTGCTCTCGTTCATGTGGGCCTCAGGACTCATTATGAATAATCTTTTAGTTTCTGGGCTGGATCTGAGTAGTGAAGTAGAAATTGAGGGGCTTGGTTGTTTTCAGAAAATTACAAGTCTGGATTTATCATTGAAGGGGCTTCTGGAATTGGGATGATTAGAGACTATTTGAGACCTTGGACTTGGGAATATAAAAGTTCTATATTTTATATTTTGAAGGCTTTAAGGAATGTGGAAGGTCGATTGTTATTTACTCTGCAATATGGGTTGCTTTTGATGGAACATTTATTTTTCTAGTGTATAAAAAATTCTATGAAACAATACTAAAAAGCTTAAGTCTTTGTTCATGCAAAGAGAATAATAAAGTTAAAAAGTGTGGGGAAGATCCTATAAATAGAAAATTGTACATAATTTTTTAAATGTCCCTAAAGGAGATCTTAGAATGATCCTATAAGGGTTCAGGGATGATAGCATTTTGAAAGAGTCAGTGTCTGAGAGGAAATAAGATCATTTTTAATATCCTCGACTGTGTTTATAGGTGGACCTTTGTTTTGAAATTAGTTCTAAGGACTCGAGAGGACTTTGGATTAAATTTTAAAATGGCTCTCCTATTTGATGCATTTCATTGTGCTACTACTCTGTGAGCTCTGGGATTGCTCGTCCCTCAGGAGGCTGCTTGAAGGCAGTGAATACATATTGAGTGTCTTCCTATACAAAGTTTTGTGATAGCATTGGTCTACCAAATGTTTTAAGGGACAGACAGCATGGTGAATACTGAGTTTCTAATGAAAAAGCCAGTCTACATAATTGTGGATGCTTGGCTATTTATTAATTGTTACTTTATAGGGCTGTAGTGTTTTGAGGCTCAACTTTCACATTTGGGTTTCATGTATTTTTTCTATCTTCACTAACCATTTTTTGTAAAAACTATAAACTTATTTACACACACACAATGTTTTTACTGTTTGGGTTTAATATATATATGTATAGTATGCATATGCATATATACATGCTCACACATATTGTTAGTTGTTTTGAAGTTTGTATTTACATTGTGTATTATCTTTAGCATGTTCTTGATTTAGTGGTTATTGGGCATGGTTGAGGTGACCATTGTCTGCGGTTGGGTGTTGGGAGTTCCTCAGAACTGTATGAGAAAAAGCAAGGATCCCAAGGGCTCAACTGAAATCGGTGTGAGTTAATCTGCTTATCCATTTGTTTTGAAGAATAATTCATTGAAAATGGTTTAAAGACAAAGCTAGTGGTTTGATTGTGTTGGAAGTGGGTTGTTTTTTCAAGTATTGTTTTGTTCAGTGCTTCAGCCAGCTCTGCAAGTAAGAGGGTGTCAAGTCATCACCCGTTTGTGAGGTTTGTTCAGGCATCATCATCTAGTTTGGGAAGGTTTTCTGAGCGAGTCCATTACAGTGTGGCTTCCATGCCTGGAGTTATTTGTGATACTCAGGCCCCGAAGTAGGGTGATTTCATATTAACTACGTGTAGGTTGGGTCACATTTACGCTTTGAATTGCTAATAGGACAGGATTTATTTCCTGTGCTCCTAAGCTTTTGAAATCATGAAGCCGGACAAAACTATAGTAGACATTTCTTGTAGTTCTGTGGTTCTTTGATCTGAGGCTCACTGGACTACATGGGGAGCTGGGTGGCAGCACTGTCTTCTGGGGTCTGGGCTCATTTTCTTCTCTAGCCTGGGCTATATTGAGCTCATTACTTAGTGAGTTCCAATGGCATAACACAACAAGCAAAAAAGCAACAAATAGAAAGATGGACTATAGACAGATGGATGGATGGGCAGATAGATAGATACATGACAGACAGACAGACACTTGGTAATAGACAGCTGGTTGGTGGGTGGGTAGGCACCTTTCTGAAAGCCTGATGACTTGGGTTTAAGAACTCAGACTTTCGTGAAAGGGAGAACTGATCAGAAGGAGGCGCCTTCCGTTTGTGTGCCATGGCACTAGCCGCACTAACAACGGATCAGAAAGAACTTTGAGGAGGCATCTCTGTATAGCTTGGTACTAAGTATAATGCTATACTCCTTCATTCTACACTTGTGTGGATAAGTTCTATCTTCAGTCCACCACAGTCAGCGAACTGGGTCACCCTGTGCCTATGGAGCCTCTGGGACCCTGTTACAGAGTGTAAGTTGTGTCCTGGGAACCTGCTCTATGGGTGTTGGTGACACTTCCTATGTTTTTTGCTAAATTAATTTTTAAAGTTTATGATGACTGGATGGATACTCTAGGTTATCCATTAAAATGATACAGGGTGTGGTTTGAGTAATGAAATCATGTAGCAAAAACTATGTTTGATCTCTAGCTGTAAGACACACCACTTGCCACTTTTTCTTGGCCCACATGTAGCCACCAAACTGGACAAGATGGATGAGCTAAGAGAAGTGAGGCAGGCAGGATTGTAGATCTCTCTGAGGCATGGCCAGGATAAATACTTGAGGTGGAAAGCGAAACCACTGGACTTTGAGAATGGGACCCCCTGATGGAATGAGAAGGGCTGAAGAGCTTGAGGGCTTGAGACCCATATGAACAGCAATGTCAATGACAGAGCTTCAGGATGACACTCTTAAGACTATCATGGACTGACCTGGACTCTGACCTCATAGGTGTAATGAATATCCTAGTTAGAGCACCAGTGGAAGAAGCCTGGGTCTATGAAAGACTGAATCTCTCAGTGAATGTGATTGTTGGGGGAGGCGGCAATGGGGAATGGGGAGGAGACACTGCCATAGAAGGGGAATAACAATTGAAATGTAGATAAAAATAACCCAAGTTAATAAGATGGAAAAAAAAAAGGAGTTTTTGAAACATAAAACAAACAAAACAAACAAACAAAAAGAAAAAAAAGAAATGTTGACGTCTTTGTTATCAGAATGCAATCAAAAGAACCAAGATTCTCTCTCACAAAAAAAAAAAAAAGAATACTGTTGGATCATGAAAGCAGCCTGGTTCAGTTGAGCTACTGAAGGATGGTTGGTGTTGCCTGACTTTTGAACCTGTGGTCCATTACTAGCTGCAGTCTACATAGATTCGGCATCAGTCTCAAGGCCAGCCTTTTTAAACCTTCTGGTGAGACTCACATCCTCTTAGGCTTAAGACAGTCCCATTACTGAGATTTATAAGGCTTAGACTTAGCAATAACGTTTCCTTCCCAGACTCCTCCTGCAAAGGTGATAATTTCAGCCCACCATAGAAGCAGGGTATGGTTTTACTTATCCAACTTTGCATGTGAGAATAAATGCCTTAAAGCCATGAACCGAATCTTTTCAGGGATGGACAATTTGGGGAGCCACAGGGAGGGCCTTTTCTACAGGCTGCTGTCTAATCTCCCAAAGGAGATTCTCTCTGTGTTCCCAGCCCGCTTGCCACCAAGCCTGCAGCCACATCAACCAAGGACCTTCTGTGGAACCAGCTGTCCCCTCTTGCTGGCTGCAGGCTAGATCCTTGAGGCACTGCCTCTGTCTCAGCTCTTCTGCAAGCTTCAGACGGAGTTGCAGGCCTGGAGTCCAGTGGTCTAGCTCCTTGGAGGCCCAGGGACCCTAAGAAGCTCAGGCTGTGTTCTGTGCACTTCCCACTCTGGGCGGTGTCCGGGACTGCTGTGTGACTGTTTCCCAGCCGTAATGTGGCGTGGGTCAGCAAATCTGCATCCTGTCTCCTGGAGCTGGCAGAGCCCTGTGAGGGTGGGTCAGGACCCTGAAACTGCAAAATACCATGCTTATGGCTTATGGTCAAATCATGGGAATTGGTTTGTGGCATCTCTCTTTCTCTCTTTTCTATTCTCCCCACTTCTTGTGTGTGGTGTGTGTGTGTGTGGGCTGCACTTTTGCTTCAAACAGAGTTGGTATCTTCTTCCTGGTTCTACTTAAAGCAAGGGCTAGTAGCCTTTTTCTGTGAACTGTCTAGACTACAGGCTGGCCTAGACACCTGCCACATATGCTCTGCGTGAGATGATGGTGGTGGTGCTATTCTTGGCTTTAAGTAGTAAGCTTGCTTTATCAGCTGACCCATCTGCCCAGCCTGGTTTGTTTTCACAGACTTTCTGTGGTTCACCCTGACATGGCTGTTTCTCACACAGTAGTGACTCTGGGAATATTGAGTCTTCCTTGCAACTCCACTAGTTCTGGTCTAGCTCTGACATATCAGTAGATTAGTTCCTGGAAAAAGGTTTTTGGTGTATGATGGTTCTCTGGTTTAGCTTTAGTAGTCCTACCTGGCTTTTTTGGGAAGGAAGCATTAGGTTGCTCTTGCTACAGTCCTCTCTCCAGAGGTTTATTGGAGGTTACTATGAAGAATAACAGAAACGGCCTGTCTATGTGAGCTGTGGAGATAGAGGTTTTGTTCGTATCGGATATGAATTAATATTCCATTTAGTGTTAAGCTTTTCTTGAGGTGTTTTTTAAATGTTCAGAAAGGGTGAAATGGGGAATGACATGTCGTTAACTATGCTCCCTCATCTTTTTGCAGGGAATGACTATCAGTGAAACTAAGGTTCATGAAGGTCAAATGATCGGAACAATTTAGGGAATTTTTGTATAATAAAAATAGACGCAAAGAATTTTAATCACAGGTTCAAGTTGCTCAAATTCTTCGCTGGGTGACAGAATCCTTATCAGTGACTTCTTGAGCGAAGGATAACAGACCACTGGAGGAAAGTAGCTTCTGACGTTAACTTTTAGACTCTGTCTAGATGCTAATCTAATGTTCTCTGATTGAAGTGGTTCTGCAAGCCCTTTCAGATGGTATTCAGGGCTAAATCTGGCGCATTATGAACCTACTTGGTGGTAACTCCTGCCAAGAGGAACTTTTATCCTGGGTCCACTTCAATGAAGTTCTTGTCTTACATTTTTTGGTTGTAGAGCCTGGCCTTTAATGGAGCCATCTCTCTCTAGCCTGAAGTCTTTTTTTTATCTATGTCCGGCCTGCATGGTTACCATGAGTTAACATTCCTGGCTTCCTTCTACCTTCTTTTCCTTCCTTCCTTTCTTCCTTCCTTCCTTCTTCCTTCTTTTTTCCCCCTCCTTCTCCTCTGCCCCTCTTCCCTTTAAAAATTAAATAGAGTTTTATTAATTTCTCTCTTTCTTTCTTTTGATTCACTTGTTTCTACTTTTTGATTAATCTTTTTCTTTACTATTGTTACATGTATATGCATAGCATACACACCTATTTCACACATATGTATATTTCTCTTGATTACTTTTTGTTGTTTTATATATTCTTGGAATTTCAGGATAGTCACTTTTGTTGTGTAATAAGAGACTCATTATTGAAGAGTAATTCTCAAATAGTTGTTATTTGACTATAGTTCTTTGTCTAGGTGTGGGAATATGTAAATCTCTCCTTCTACAAGTTTATTGATATTGTCTTTGTTTTTTGGTCTTTGTATAAAGCCATTTCTAGTATAGATGGTGTTTCTGCACTTCCTGTATTCTTGTTCAGGATATCACTTCTTCTGTGATTTTTCTAGATATATGGAGGAAGTGTGATAGTACACACACACACACAGACACACAAACACATATATATCTATATTATCTATCTATATCTATCTATCATCTATCTATCTATCATCTATCTATCTATCCATCTATCATTTTATGGACTAAATGATCTGTCGGGCGGTGGGCTGTAGATAATGCTGATTCTTGGTGGAGTTGGTGATGAATCCCGGAGACTATAAAAGGATGTGAGGCATTGATTTCCTAGATGAGCCCCAGTTTTATGCACACAGACTCCTGTTTGAGAGGGTTTGAGCAGATCGTCCATGGGGCAATGCCCACCTCCTCTTCGGTGAGGATCGACCACAGGTTTTACTGGGCTCCAGACAGATCAGTCCTAGAAACAGGACACCCGAATATGTAGATGAGGTTTCTTTGGCTCAGGCCAGAGCAGTAGGAAGCACCTGTTTGAATTTTGACCCATCCAAAAAAAACTGTATTTAGAGTCATGTTCAAATTAAAGTGTGCAGGAATTATTTGTTGTCTGGGAGCGTCTGTGTGAGCTGTGCCACCACTTAAGGAAAGGTCTCATAAATCAGCCAGAAGTCCCACCCTCACCAGCTATGTCTCCTGGTTAGCACAGCCTGGCCCAGGCTAGAAGAGGCAGCAGAAAGGGAGGACGGCAGTGGGGGTGGCAAAGCTGTTCCTCTCCTGTCTGAGTTCTCCCCATCACCTTGTACTAACTGGGCAGGATTCTGTGGGGCCCCCTGCCCCAAGCTTTAGAGCCTGCAATCATCTGTCTGTATTTGATCAGTTGGTTTTTATATTTCTGTAAAAGGCATCTAAAGTTTTTTCTTTTCTGGTTAGCTGCAATTCTAAAAGTACTCTTTTCAAGCTGCCAAGGGAATGAAACAATTAAACATTCGCAAACTGTAATACTATGAACATGGCAATCACCAGTATATGTGTTATCCATAAAGATGGTAAGTAGCATTCTGATGTGCTGGTAGCAAACTAACCTAATTGAACATGGGTCATTCAACCAGAAATGGTACCCTGGTAAAGAACCTAAACCAGCTTCCCTAGAGCAGTGGTCAGGACCTTGAAAAGAGTTATTATTGTTTACTTTGCTCTGTCAGCATGGTCGATAAGAGAGAGGTCCTCAGCCTTCATGTGACTAGTGTTAAAATTTCAATTCAAGACAATTTAATATTTTAAAAATGGATTTGGACAATTTTGGGTGGTTTGGGTTTTTTGGTGGTTTTATTAGAACTATTCTAAATTTTTATTGGGGGTATGGTGGGTGCAAGATTGGAGTGGATTATTCTATTTCTAAAATGAGATTTTGTTCAAATGTCTGTAAGGCCATGGAAATGGAGATGCTGCTGGTGGAGCAAAAGGCTTTCAAGAGATTGGGGTCAATTTGACAACTCTCTGGAGAGTTCCACTCATGCGGGGTTTGGTGCTGGAAATTCAGTTTAATAGTTTCCTCAAGGAAAACCTTTGGAGGAGGCAGTACAAAGGCTCGGTGGACTCCTTTTCTGGGATGTGGTTATGGACTTCATCTGATGAAGTTCAAGATCGAAGACTGCCCTTGATGGGCCCTGGTTTTGTAAGCTCAGGAGAAGAAGGGAGAAAGTGTGAATCCATTCCTCATGGCTTGATAAACTAGCACCACATGCTGCAAATTAACACTCCTAATTCCTGGTGAAAAGAGAAGAAGTGTGTAAAATGTAATAAAGGGAGTTCTAAAGAAATGGGACCAGGGAGGCGTTATGCTGGGCCAGTTGGGAACACTCCTTTTTCTCTCCAATGTTGGCCATGTCTTAGGGAGACAAGGTTAGGAAGTGAATGTGGCTTGAGCTGGTTTGAAACTGCCATGTCTGGATTTTCCAGCTTCTAATGCCAGTTACAAACAACTAGTGTTTTCTCATTTACCTATGCAAGATGCTATGCTGGCTTCTGGCTTAGAAATCATGTTGTAAAACATGGCGTGACATCACAGCAGACCTAGAAACAGGTGGAAAAGGTACTACCAAGGGAGTCTGTCTTGTGCTCGGTTGCTCTTATTCATGCCTGGAAGTGTAAATTCAATTGAGGCAAAATGGAGGAGCTTGGATTTGATCAGTGTTGGAGAATTGATAAGGTGTTTTGTTGGTTAGATCATTGCAAACCTTACCAAGTGCAAACCCATTAAGCACTCTTTTTGGGAAGCTTGGGAAAAGGTTGGATTGGACCCATCAGTGTTTTTTCTCTTCTTTCTCTCTCTCTCTCTCTCTCTCTCTCTCTCTCTCTCTCTACACACACACACACACACACAAACTCCATTGGTTGGTGTCAAGTAGTAGCTAGATTTGTGTTAGTAGATGAGTTGAATGATATTTTCCAGGACGTAATAGTGTTGGAGGGTGATAATGAGGTCATCTTTGTGACTTCAAAATGCTGATGTGTGTACTGTGGTGACTGGATGGGAGTCTAGTGGGATGGGTTGTTTGCCACGGAGGAGGGAGAAGCATGCCTCTAGGGGCTTGCATTTTTTGAAAAACGATCTATATTAGATGAGTTGTGTTGGCATTTTGAATGCAAGAAATCAGTGATTGGAGAATGGGAAGCTTTGAGTTTGCTGCTTAGCAGAGTAAGGCAGACATTGAGCATTGTAAAATCAAGTCTCCTAGAGGCTGCAGTCAGGCAGGGAAACAGTCGTGAGCTGTTTGTGAGCTTTTCATGGATGAGACGACCCTCACTGTATCTTCTAGTGTGGCTTCCTTTTTCTTTGGAGAAGTAGATTATTGCCTCATTGTTACCCTGATACTTGGGATTAAATTTGTTTTGCTGTTGCTTTTTGGTGCTGCATCCAGTGTGTGTGTGTATGTGTGTGTGTGTGTGTGTGTGTGTATATATGCGTTTGTGTGATATTAATTTAAAAGCAGTGTTTTTTTGGGGAGCTTTGAAATAGTGCTACTTTTAGAAACATTTTGGTGCATACCTGTGACAAAATTATACTAATTTTAATGAGTTTGAATTTTGGTGTTGGTAGTCCTTATCTGTTTCAAGTGGGGCAGTTGAGATTTTTAGTTTTGGGTTTCTGTTGGGATGGGTTAATTGTAGTTTTAATAAACAGAAAGGAGACATTGACAGTGTCTATTAATATCTGCATTTATCAGTCATTGTCATGGAAAATGGTAATATTCATCTTGAACTACAGTCTCAATTGAATTAATGTAGTAGCTTTATAATGTCCACTTTTGTGGGACTATCTTAGCTTTTAAAGTGACAGCTGTGTTTTCCTAAACTGTGAGATGAAAAAGTTTCAAAAGAGGTATTTTTTCTTGTGACTTTCCTATTATAATGAGGATAAACTTTCATTAAAATTATAAATTAGCTTTGGAGAATGTGTTGGTTCTGGGGCTTTGATTTCAATTGCATGAGTTAAGAATGTTTTGATTTGTATGTGGTCTTAAATCATTTACGGTGATATCCTGTTTCATCCTTGCTGTGAGCCCTTTCTTTCTATGTTATCCGTGCCTAAATGTGTTCCCTGTTGTGAGTTAAGTGGTGCTTTGTTACACTTGACTCTGTTTGTCACCTCTGAGCCTCCTTGTTTATGTCTGCTTACCTCTTCTTTGAATTTGGCCACTTTGGAGATGAAAGCGATAATTTCCCTAGCTCTCCTTCTTGAGTGTTTACGGTGGTCTGAAACCTTATAGCTGGTTTCTAGAGTTGGATGACCAGGGTGCTTCTGTTCATTTGTAAACACTCATCTTGGACTAGCATTGTTTTGCTCTCAAGGATGACAGGTTGCCATCATGTAGACTTAGATTCTCATCAATTTCTTCTGGTTCACTGACTTTTCCCAGCCACTATATTGCTCTCTTTACCATCTCAGGTCTTGAGACTTACAGACATAGGCAGTGATTCTGCACGGATTCATGTTTTCCTAACATGGATTGAAATTGTTTTCGCTTGGTACGAGACAACATAGGGGAGAAAATGGTATTTCTTGACTTTGTACTGTTATGAACTTTTTTTTTTCAAAAAAGCTGTTCCTATGGCTGGAATTCACTCTGTAATCAAGTGTCTCCCATCCTCAGGCATCTGGTTACAGATTTCTGGGTCTTGGTTAGAATAGGAGGGCCACATGTTGGAAAACTCTTATTTGTTTGTTTTTAGAGACAGTGGGATTACAAGCATTTCTTTGTGTCATATATTGGGAAGCTTTATGAAGATGTAAACTATTACTACAGTGTGTAATTCTCCTCCTCCCTCCCTCCCTCCTCCTCGCCCCTCCTCCCTCCCTCCTTTTTCTCATTCTGGCATTTATGTATAAGCTTATTATGACTCCAGCTTGTGCCCAGAAAGCACAGTGGAATCACAAGCAAATGTGCCTTGGACAAGTTCCTTTTAGGGGGTTGAGCCTAGGCTCTGTTGGCTTGGGACAAACATTCTGCCCTCTGAACTGTGGTCTTTTAAGCACACAGCACATGCACATCATTTACGGTTACATGGGGGTTGCTTATTGGAATGGGATTCATCAGCAGAGTCCTTCTTGCTAATGTAATGGACACTTGCTTTCTTAGGCTCTGAGACCTCACTGAACAGACTTTCCCTTCATCTTGGCGGACTTTGTTGTTATCGGGGTTTTGCCGTAACATGAGTAACCAGGCTTGGAAATGTTTTTGTGGAGTTAAACTTTGGTCTTGTCATTATTATTAAATGAATATATGTGATATTAAATATTAGTGGGTCCATAAACAATTTCTAATTAATATATACTCCATTGTTTTCAATGTGCTTAGTTTGACCCTGAAGAAAATATGTGCAGATTGCTGAAGGGAAAACTCAGGGGGTTCTGACGTTAAGTAAGTGTTAGGTCTATTGTAATACTCTGAAAGGAAAACAAACTGGTTTTAACTTCTTTTGGGTGATCCATCTAACATGACACTTTGGATGGCTTCAGTGGGAATCCAGGTTCAGTAATGGGATGCAGTCTGTACATTCTCATTGGCTTCTTTGAACATTTTTTTTATTTACTTATTTATTGTTTTTGTTTTGTGTTGTGTGTGTGTGTGTGTGTGTGTGTGTGTGTGGTGTGGGGTGTATTGTGCTTTTTTGTGAATGCTGGGATTACAGCTCTACACATTGCAATATAAGAGTGGCTCCAGTGAGACAAACTGAGTCAAAGTTCTATTTAGTTAGATCTGCAAGTGACTTTTGTGTGCATTATGGTTTTGTGACTTGTTGATTTGGTTGCTGTTAAGTGAAACTATTTTACCTGGTTGACATGAAGGGGCCTCTTCCTGCTTCTCACAAGCCTTGGAGAATATTGTTACTAGAATTTTTGGGGACAACAGAAAAAGTTTTCATTTGTTCTCAACCCCAGCAATGGAAAGCCCTGGTAGCTTTGATGAGAGAAGCACTCGGCTGCTCAGCTGTGTGTCCGACCCAGTCCCAGCCGAACAGTTCCACGGACCCCTAATTTAGCTGTCTTTTGATTTTCCTTTTTCCTTTTGTCTCTTTCAGCGGTGAAATTAGACGACTTCTTCCTGTTTCTTGCTTCTTCCGCTTGCCTCTGGGCTCAGTGATGGTTAAGTGACAAAGCTCGTGAAAAGTGTTTCTGCTTCCTTCTTGGCTGCTTTCCTGTGGGCCTTTGAGGGTCTCGAGGTCAATACCTTGACAATTTGATGGGCGAGGGTGATAGGTGGGGACAAGATTGACAAGTTTTGTGATGCCTCTGTTCGGACAGTTTTGAACTGTCTGCTTCTAGTTCAAATGGGAATTTTAAAGCACATTAAATTTCAGATTTGTATATTATGAGGATTTGTTGGCTTTGAATTGGGTGTGGCTGCTTGTAAATGTCATTTGCTTAAAGAATATAGTATTTATTTCTTTGGTGACTTTACAACATTTATAATTTACAAACATTGGGAGAAAACAAATGAGACTCCTGTTCCAATGTTTCTTACATGTGGCTCAGAATTTCGAACTTCTTTGAAACGCCGTCAACATTTCGGTGAAGTATGGGGATGAGTTATAAATGCTGCGGTGTTTGTTTTAGGTCACACTTTGCCGTCTGGACTCTGTTGAGTGGACAGAAAGAAAATGGTCAAATCTACCTTCATCTATTCTATTCCTGTAGCCTCTTATTTTTTCTTTTTCTTCTCACAAAGAAATTGTGACTTAGAACTTTTATCCTAGTCTTTGTTAGTTAATTTCTTGTATCTGGTGTTAATTTTTTGCTCAGCTGTAAGGTTAACTGTAGGATGGAACTGTTTGTTTTCTTTTCTTTACTGTGACTTTGTCATTTTGTAAGTGTCTATTTCTTTTTAATACTACATAATTTAAGGGAAATCAAGACTAATTAGTTTTTAATGAAAACGCATAATGAATCGTGATGTAACATTGTGTTTATTACAATATGTCTGTGTGGTTTAAAGGTGGGAACATAAACATTATTCAAAATTAGAATGAAATCTTGTAATAATACTAATGATGTATTTAGAAGCTTGTTGCAAGTCAAAATTTCCTTGTCAGCACGTGGAGGATACAGCGCTTGATAGTACATGTTTGATATGATTTTGGGTTTCTATATTTTTATGCACACAAGATTCACATAGACGCATAGGCTGACAGAAGCCTTTTTTTGTCACATTGATCTGCTACCATATGAGCATTGGAGAGGGTATTTATGACATTCTCTGGTGTCATTTGTTTCATAGCTCATCTCTTTGCTAGGTAGTGGTGCATGCCTCTTATCGTCCTCACCTGCCATTGATCTTGCTGACAAGGCCCTGGACTTCTAGTCTGTATGTATTTCCAATTGCATTCTACTAGTAACTCCAACATACAAACCGCCATATAATATCTTAACACAACACGGATTTGTTATAGCAATCAGATTGGAACGTAAATGTGCCTCACTGAATTGAATTATGCTATGCACAGTGTTGGCTCACTTCCTGTTCACCGTTAGAGGTGGTTTGAACCCTTGGCCTTCCCAGTCTCAAGAGTTTGGTCATATTCCTCAGCTCAAGGTTCCTGTCCCCTTACAAACTGTGTAAATATTCACATGAGAAATTACTCAAGGTTAAGAAGCAAATAAGTCATCTGCCTTCTAATATTTTCACGGCTGCCAGGAAGCTCAGGACATCAATCTACACGGGTGCATAACAGTTTCCCTTCTGTGGACATTTATTCCAGTGTTGTAATATTAGCTATACACATCCATGTATCAAATTCATTATGGGACATGGACACAGTATTTATTTATTTATTTTTTAAAATGAGCAATGTAAAAGTTGTTACTTACCCTGGAGATTCATCTGTTAGTGTGGTACTTACCGAGTACCACATCCGTACATCTCCGAGCCCGGGATTGACCCGCAGTTTGACCTTTTAGAGCAGGTTGTTGTTGAATACCCATCACTCCAGCATTGCAGTAGCGGAGGCAGGAGAATCAGAACTTCAAGACTACCAGTGGCTTTCTAGTGAGTTCTAACTTTCCAACGTTCAGGCCAGCTTCGGCTACATGAGACCTTGTCCCCAAATAATTCCTAAGATGCCACATGCAACTTCTGGCTAGCGCTTTCGGGTTAACGATTTAGAAAAGTATATACCTGAGAATAAAGACGTGCTACAGCTTTTATAATACTAACAATGGTATTTTATAATAACAAAATCACCAAAGGCAGCGTGTTCTGAAAACACTGTCCCACCTCTCAAAGCCATGAGGGACAGAAGTTCTGAGTGGCAGATTCGATCTAATTGTCAGGCAATTTGATGAAAATGTAGAACACAGCCTATATTTCTTTGTCATTCCTACAACTGGATCTACCTGGAGCCCGAGAAGAAGGTTGTTTAGGCTCAACGTTTAGGGAGGCAGGACGTATAAGCAGACAGCGGTCTTATCAACTGACCAGAAGTATGAACAACGTCCAGTATTTTGGGCAAGCACATGGTGCTATCTACCTGGGTACCATGGTGTGAACAGGCATGCAGTATTCCGTGTCTGGCAGATGGGTCCACGGGTGTCCTGACCTCAGCACTCTGGAATAACATCAGCCTTTAAGTAAATACTACCTAACTTGTAGAAATCACTGGGGCCAAATGGCAAATAGCAGGTACCTCTGGAAAAAGAAGTTACTTTGTTTCATATTATTAAATAAGACTGGAGAGCCTGCTTGCCCGTGGAACTGGTCATAAAAAGACACCTTAGATTTTTTTTTTTTAGAATTAGTATTTGAGTTTTTGTCAGAGTCAGCTCTGAAGACTGAGGGGCACAGTAGACACTTTTGTAACTGAATTCTTGGTGAAGAACGATCAAGCTGATCAGGACAGAAGGGATTCCGTGCTGTTTGTTCTCCTGACTGGACTTTGCAGCATAGCTTAAGGAGCCAGGCAGATATGGGTCATACTTACAATGGGAGCTATCCCAGTTTGCATTCCAAGATACAGAGTTTCAGACCTTTTCAGAAGTACTTAGTTTCTCATTCTCTTTTGGCTGTAGACAGCACAGCAGCCTTGGCACCCAGCCCCTGAGCAGTCACGAGATGACAGCCTTGCATCCCAGAGAAGTACATTCTCATGGGGAGCAATTCAAGGTGGCTCAGACACAGTTTGCTTGTCCCTGAGAAGGAGCCAAATGTTTCCTGTGATTTTCAGTAGTTAATGAGTAGTTTCAGTAAAGCCTTTCTTTATTCCGAGCACCTGTAGTTCTAACTACGGAGAGTTTCTTCCTAGTAGAGAGAGCGGTTGCTCTGTCTCCTACATAATCAGTTAAAGGGGATTTGAAAGCAAAGCCAAGGAGTGATACCCACAATCTTTATCTTCTGTTTCTCTTGGGAAAACCTCTGCTAGGCACTGGGAAGCACAAAGTCTCATCTATCCAGCCTGGGGTTACCTGTGGCTGTGGCTAAGGCGGGGTAGAAATGTTTCTAATAATGCACTGAACATTACGAAGCCTTATATGTCAATAACTATGAACCAGAGTCTCCTATACTAAAGCTGGCATTTTTACTCCTGCCTTAGTTTCAAATGCTTTCAGACCCACACAGAGAACAAGATAATAAGGTGTGTAATTACCAAGAAAAAGCAGTAGAGTTCACAGACAATGATAGTTGTTAGTTAATGGCAATCTAACTTCATCCCATCCCCAGGTCACACTGGCAATGTCTGGAGACGTTTAGTGCTGTAAGGATAAGAAGCGAAAGGGAAACCATCTGATTCAACTTGTGAATGTCTTTTATTGCACAGAGAAGCCTTTCTCCAATCATTTATGAGGTGTCAAGTTTCAGCACTCAAACAACCAAATCAAACCTAACCTAGCCAAACCTAGCCAAACCTAGCCAAACCTAGCCAAACCTAGCCAAATCAAACCAAACCAAACCAAACCAAACCAAACCAAACCAAACCAAACCAAACCAAACCAAACCAAAATTAACCTGTCGCAAAATGTAATGAGAAAAGTATATTAATAGTGGATTTCAAAACAGTCAAGGGGAATCATTTAGTTATAAACTTCACGGTAATGTAGCAAACCTAGTTGAAGGTTTATTAAATAGGAATACTGACAGAATGGAAGACATTTTTCTGTCTTGGTAAGAGTCTCAATCATATCATCATGTCAACTCTCCCTAAGTTGATTTATAGGTTTAATATGTCCCAATAAAAAATGAAACAGCATCCTTTGTTTGATTTTAGACAAATAGCAGGTAAAGCTCATATGGGAAATAGACTGACTGTAAGAGAAGTTAACAGGACAAAGCTAAGAATGCATGGAAAGGAATTAGCTCTACCTGATTGAAATACCCATGTGCTTCCTACGATGACGTTCATGAAATCTCAATTCTCATGCCTTAACTTTCCAAATGTTTGGATTACAAGTGTGCTGTACTAAGCCTTTGATTTAATTTAAAGTTCTAGACCCCCTTACTTATAGCGAAATAGTATTTTATATATAGTCTACAGCATATGATTTAGATAAGTAAACACACAAATAATTGAATGAAAATATTTTAGAACGTGAGAAGAATTTAATCAGAAATTTCTTTTATGTTGTCTAGAGCAGATGCTTGGAATTACAGTTTGTTAATGTAGACAAAGGAACATATTTCATTCCTTAGATACAGGAGACAGTGGATTGAAATTGTTTGCTATTGTCTATATTCCTTTTAGAAAGAATCTAATGAGAGTCTAGAACTTTTTCATAGATAAAATTCTTTTTGCAAGATGTCCTTTAACCTTCACAGATCCACATGTGGACTGTGGTACATACACACACACCCCCACACACAC
>NC_046156.1:213508476-213537367 GCF_011064425.1 Rattus rattus
GAAACATCTCTATAGGGGAGGAGGAGATAGAGTTGAGGGATATTGGCCCGAGAAACTGGGAAGGAATAACAATCAAAAGAGTAACAAATAAGAAAATACCGTTAATAAAGATGGAAAAAAATAAAAGGTGCATAACAACATCAAAAAAGATAATATTATGGAAAATATTTTTTTGGAACACTTTTTAATTTTTGTTCTACAAACTTTCTTAACCAAGTCCTCCAAGAACTTATCTGCCTTTCCTAGCAAAGAAAAAGAAACTTGTTTTGTATACTCTGGTCTTTTTTTACTCTTGTATAAAATACTAATTACAAAAAAGTACAATGTAGCCAGGAGCCACTGACATCAATACACAAACTAATTATTCTCAGGCAGGGCATTGATATTTATTATCAACTACAGGTACACCATGAGCTTCCTAATTGCCCACCCACTAGAGACTTAGTCTTCTATCTTTTTTAAATAGCACGTCAGCAGCAGAGATATCTTGAACACAACATCACACTCTTTTATTAGTTTGTCTCAGCTCACCCTCCTCCATTCTACCCCCAGATAAACTTTCCGATAAATGATTTTACCTTTTCCTTCTATCAAATGGCAGCAAGCCATTGCCTTCTTTTTCCTTATTTAGTGCCACATGCTTATATAGTGTCTCAATTGTGTTTGGACATTCATATGAAGGGCAGCTTTAATAAGACCAACATCATGATCCAACTAAGTAGACATCATTCCTTTGGAGTGCTAAAGAGAGAAATGAAGTAGCTCGTAAGCAACACTGACTTTGACAATGCTGAGAGTGCTCCAGAGGCTTCGGTAGATAGATGGAGTTTAGGATTCAGAGCAAAAGAAAATCCAGAGGTTCTTGCCCTAGAAGGATAACACTGTATTGTTTTAAAAATTTTGTACAGCCTTTGGGTAATTGTTTTGGATGTTCTGCTCAAACCCTAACAAAACTTCTTTATATTATTCCATAAATAGACTCTAGCTCATTAGGCTCTAACCTCCTTGAGATCTTATAGTAACCTAAAGGAAAGTATACTCTTGTCTTTACTGTCAATTTCTGCTCTTCGAAGCATAAAATTGTGCTATCTTTCTTCCACAATTTCTCCATTCAGCTAGAACTTGACTACTCTGTCTATCTGCTATCTTATACTCACACTTAGACATGCTAGAGATACACTCATTTTATCATTCATCCAAATGTATGCTGGAAAGCATTTTTCCCTGTTGCATTGACTCTAGGATGTTTCTTTATCTCTTTACAAGACATGCTAATGGCACACCTATATTCTTGTTCTCCAGTTATCTCAAATTGGACCACGGGATTTATACAGGACTAACTAGTAAACATTGTTTTCTGTTCTTCTTTGAAAAAAGAAAAGATAATAGACATGATAGACTGAAAATTCTTGGGTGACTTTGTGTTACATCTTTTCTCAATGTATTGGAGGTTGGGCTCAAGTTTGGCAAGTGCATAGAAAAGTACTTTAATGGGTTGGGGATTTGCTCAGCGGTAGGCGCTTGCCTAGGAAAGCGCAGGCCCTGGAGTTCGGTCCCCAACTCGAAAAAAAAGAACAAAAAAAAAAAAAAGTACTTTAATTCAGTTTGATTGTATGGATTTTTACTGAAGCCATTGGTCAAAAGAAGAAAAAGAATGTAATGATTGATGAGAATAGATAAAAATATACTAAGTAGCTTTTAGTAGTATTACTTGCTCCCTAGATACCTAACAAATATCAGAAAGTGTTTGGCTATCTTTAATTCCCTGTTTCCTTCTCTGCATATCTTTCTGCCTCTAATCCTCAAACAAACCTGAACCTGAAAGAGATGTATGCATATTTATTTAAAGAAAACTCCCAGACTTAAAAAAGTAAAGCAATTCACTCATTATAATACCAGGAAAATAGGAATTTTTATTTTGAAGAACAAAAAAAGCTTAAACAGTCCTAGAGAATGACACCAGTGAATACTTCAGGTAAACTGCCCTGTTTCCTGTTGTTCCTGTTTGAGAGTGTGATCTGGAATTCTAACTTCCATTTGCTCTTCTTCTATTTCATACAACTGCCTTCATTCTACCCCTCTACCTTTCACTATAGTCTTGTACCTCTCTGGTGTTCTCTCTTAGAGTTTTCTTTCTAGCATTTCCCCAAATGACCTTCCCACTCTCCTGTATTATGTCTCCTCCTTACACACTTCCTCCCCCCTTCCCTGTAGACACTCTACTGCCATACCTTCCATTATTTCTTCTACCATTTTAAAGACCATAAAATATGAGGAGACTTGATTAAAATGTTGTGTTTATCACATTTTGTGATCTCCTTTTATTTTGTAGGTGGCACTTCACATTTCTAATAGTTAAAAGTAAATGCCTAACTAATACTAAGTTGATATAATGTCTCTCTAGGATCTAAGAGAAAGTAAAGGTTTTTACTCCCCCAACAGTACATGTAAAAGGTTCCTAAAAGAAGCAATAGATTTTTAATCAGTTTGTAAATTTTTCTTATCTCCATAGTCTTTAATCTGAGAAGATAAAGGGAAGATCTAGTGATTATTTATTAGATTAGATTATTGAACCAAAAAGCTGCTAATGCAAGAGTTGCATTCATTTCATTTTTGAGTATTCTCTCCCTCCCTCTCCCCTCTCTCTCTCCCTCCTCTCTCTCTCTCTCTCTCTCTCTCTCTCTCTCTCTCTCTCTCTCTCTCTCCTCTCTCTCTCTCACACACACACACACACACATCAAAGACCTGAAGCTGAGGGGTTAGTTTTTCTTACATTATATAGTAGCACACTTCTTTTCTAAATCTTCAAATAAAGTTTCAGAATATATTTAACTCTTCACAGACCAAGACCAACACCCTTTCATAATTTTGTCATCATGTCAAGTTAACAAAAACAAATGCATATTTAATGTCATCAGAAAAAGTTATTCAGCATTTGATAAATACTGCAATTATCATCACTTTTATCAAAAGCATAATCTGCTGCCATCTAGTGTTTTAACAGAGAAATTACAGTTAATGACCCACAGGGCCAAAAGGTCTTCAGGTTTCTGAATTGAGGATTGGACTCAATTGTTACATCTTCAGACTCTCCTCTGTATTAGGGATCTGTCTATAATGAGCTATTAGATCTTTTGCAACCATTCTGAGTAGCAAGAGTTTCACCTGCTAAAAATCACATAGTGTTATGCTGACCAATACATTGAGAATATTAAAAGAAATGCTCTGATTTCAGATTTTGGGAGGCAAGGGGTCGGCTCAGGAACACCTCAAATAAATACAACGATATAGAAGCACATTCATGCTTTATGCCATATTGATGTCTCAAAAGTCAGTATGCCCTTGCGAAACTTTTCTACTGAACACTTTACAGTCATCATGTCTGCAAAGGACCAAGGTACTACTTAGCTTCATGCTCTAGAGAGGAGACACATAACAAACAAAATAAATCCATATTGAGATAAATATTACAAAAATAAGAGTTGTAAAAATAAACTCATTGAGAAGACCACTCTGTTCAGTGTATACAGGAAAAGCCTTTTCTTAAAAGTGGAATTTCAATGATACTTAATACCAAGAATATGTCAAATATAAAATAGCTGGAAAGAATCACTCCAGATGGAGAGCTCAGCATGCAAGCACCCTGGGTTTCCTATGGAAAAGAACCCAAAAAGAGAGATATGTAGTGGAAGTCCTTTGAATGACAGTGAGTAGCGATTGTCCCTAAATATTGTTGATTAAGGACATAAAGAGAAAGATCATTTCCCTTTAGGCATTTAAATTTTAAAAATCAATGGATAGTATATTTATTGAAATTCCTGTGGATAAAGGCAGAAATCCAAATTAAAATAAATTATCCAGAAACAAAATCAAGGAACAGAGCACTTTCTGAGTTATGTAACCAGAAAGGACTTAAGTATATCTGGAGCTGCTAGGGTCTGGGAGTTCTGTCACTGGCTTCCCTCTCTGCTGCTTTTTGGGTGTTGAATTCAGTCTCTCTTCCATTTATCTAGAGCCATGGCTGCTCATAATTCTCAACTTACACACCCTGCTCCACCTGAGGAAGATCCTCTGTTGACCATTCATGCTAATTCAACATTATAAATTCATTTCTTATACTGTGAAGAATGTTCTCAATAGAGACTTGTAAGATCTTCAGTAGATCATCATCACTCTTGTGCTTCCATGACTCACTCTGTTTCTGTCTCCTGTCTCATTATGACTTGGACTTCTTATATAGTTAACAGTTAAATATAATTTTCTCTACCAATCATTGCTATTCACAAACACTAAATTTTTGCTTGCATATCAGTCATGTTGTGAGGGAAATTTTACTACACTCTAAAGACAAAAATATATGCACACCAAGTTTTCGTTATTGAAAAGTGGCTTTTTTGCATTTTACAGTAGCTCTAGGATGGTGTGTGTGTGTGTGTGTGTGTGTGTGTGTGTGTGTGTGGTCTCATTGGTTTTAGCTGCCTTAGAGAGAAGATTTTATATTTGATTGCTTATAAAAAGTAATATTCAATCTTGCTGAAAATGGATTCAATAGTGGATAAAAATATGAATAATAATAATATTCAAATGCACAAATGCCTTGTTTTAGATTCCATAAGTTACTTTTTAACATTTTCTTCCATCTATTCACTTTCTGACCTCACTAATATGTATTGAATACTTGTAAAATGCTGTGCATTGAGAAAAAGAAAGATTGAAGCTAAATACTTATTATGACCACACTCCACAGTAATAACTTGGTTTCCATTATTATTTAAATTTAATTTTATCACATGTAGAATGAGATAATAAATACAATGTGGGCTCTGTTCTTATAACCTTAGAAATGGAGGATGACATTATCATGCAGGTGTAGGCAGGTACAAGATAGAATGAGGCGTGACACTGGACAAGAAGGAATGATGGGGCGGTAGAAAAGTTTTAGAGAGATGAGGAGAGTGGAAGAGGCAGGAGAAGCAGCTGTAAGAACATGAAGGCTAATGTTAAGATTCTTCTCTGCACATTTACAGGTTGTTATGAATATTTTTAAGGGATGGATGTTTCCAAGGCTTATGATTAGGTAGGCAATTATATAATAAATTGGACGAGAGGTTATTGTGTTGTGTGTCCTTTCATGTGGCGATTTAAGTTTAAGAGAGTATGTGGTGGCCAGAGACATTAAGCCACTACAGAATTGGTATGCATATTTCCAGCATGGTGGAAACCTGCCTTGGGAACTAGATGGGTAGAGAGATTGTTGCCAGGCTCAGAGAGAAGCCATTGGCAGTGTGATATGGGATGGAACAGAGTGGGTGAGATGCTTTGCTAACTGAGATGAAGATATTTACTAGATGTTTTGGGGCACTATGGTGCAAGATCTAATACAGGGTAAAAGACAGCAATTTTTTTTTTTTTTTATAATTTTACAGCAACATAGAAATGTGGGACTGGTACCTGCTCCTAAACCCCATAGGAGAGAGAGTTCACCGCCCAGGCAGGCAGGCACTCCTGAGACTGCAGGGCAGGACAGACCCCATTATTGCCCCCCCTTGCCCACATCCCTGGCCCAAGAGGAAACTATATAGGGCCTCTGGGAACAGGAAGATAGGGGCACTCAACACCGGGTCATGACACCACCCGGATCTGAAGGGACCCGGTCGAATAGCATCCTGCACCCAAATCCCTTTGGGAGGGGAGACCTAGACCTTCAGAGGGGCAGACACGCCTGAGTCCTTCTGGGTTGTTGCCCTCACAGAGAGTTGAAACCCGGATCTGAAATGCAAATGCAGGCTCTGGACCAGAGGTAAGACCAACTTTTCTGCTCCAAGTGACCTTCCTGGTGAACTCAGTACACATGCTCACAAAAACACCTGAAGACCAGTAGACAGCAACGACTACACACCTGAAAGCAAAACACTCTGTTCCCATAACAGGCTGAAAGAGAAGAGGAAAACAGGTCTACAGAACTAATGACACACAGGCCTATAGGACAGTCTAGCCACTGTCAGAAATAGCAGAACAAGGTAACACCAGAGACAACATGACGGCAAGAGGCAAGTGCAGGAACCCAAGCAACAGAAACCAAGACTACATGGCATCATCGGAGCCCTATTTCCCACCAAAGCAAACACTGAAAATCCAAGCACACCAGAAATCCAAGATCTAGAATGAACATCACATTTGATCATGATGATGGAGTACTTCAAGAAAGACATAAAGAAATCCCTTAGAGAAATGCAGGAAAACACAAATAAACAAGCAGAAGCCTATAGAGAGGAAATGCAAAACTCCCTGAAAGAATTACAGGAAAACACAATCAAGCAGGTAAAGGAATTAAAAATGGAAATAGAAGCAATAAAGAAAGCACACAGGGACACAACCCTGGATATAGAAAACCAAAAGAAGAGACAAGGAACAGTAGATACAAGCATCACCACGGAATCCAAGAGATAGAAGAGAGAATCCCAGGAGCAGAAGATTCCATAGAAATCATCAACACAACTGTCAAAGATAATGTAAAACAGAAAAGGCTACTGGCCCAAAACAACAGGAAATCCATGACACAATGAGAAGATCAAATCTAAGGATAATAGGTATAGAAGAGAGGGAAGACTCCCAACTCAAAGGACCAGTAAATATCTTCAACAAAATCATAGAAGAAAACTTCCCTAACCTAAAGAGATGTCCAAAAATATACAAGAAGCCTACAGAACTCCAAACAGATTGGACCAGAAAAGAAACACCTCCCATCAAATGATAGTCAAAACACCAAATACACAAAACAAAGAATATTAAAAGCAGTAAGGGAAAAGGTCAAGTATCATATAAATTCAGACCTATCACAATTAAACCAGACTTCTCACCAAAGACTGTGAAAGCCAGAAGATCCTGGACAGATGTCATACAGACCCTAAGAGAACACAAATACCAGCCCAGGTTACCGTGTCCAGCAAAACTCTCAATTAACATAGATGCAGAAACCAAGATATTCCATGACAAAACCAAATTTACACAATATCTTTCTACAAATCCAGCGCTACAAAGGATAATAAATGGTAAAGCACAACACAAGGAGGCAAACTACACACTAGACAAAGCAAGAAACTAATCATTTTGCAACAAAGCAAAGAGAAGACAAGCACACAAACATAATCTCATATCCAAACATGAATATAACAGGGAGCAACAATTACTATTCCTTAATATCTCTCAACATCAATGGTCTCAACTCCTCAATAAAAAGACATACATTAACAAACTGGATATGCAATGAGGACCCAATATTTTGCTGCCTTCAGGAAACACACCTCAGAGACAAAGACAGACACTACCTCAGAATAAAAGGCTGGAAAACAACTTTACAAGCAAATTGTCTGAAGAAGCAAGCTGGAGTAGCCATTCTAATACTGAATAAAATTGATTTTCAACCAAAAGTCATCAAAAAACATAAGGAAGGACACTTAATATTCATCAAAGGAAAAAATCCACCAAGATGAACTCTCATTCCTTAATATCTATGCTCCAAATACAAGGGCAAGTATATACATAAAAGAAACTTTACTGAAATCCCGTGGGAGGGAGAGCTAAACATTCAGAGAGGCAGACACGCCTGGGAAACCAGAAGAGACTGCTCTCTGCACACACATCTCGGACGCCAGAGGAAAACACCGGAGGCCATCTGGAACCCTGGTGCACGGAGGCTCCCAGAAGGGGCGGCGCAGATCTTCCTGGTTGCTGTCACCAAGAGAGAGCCCGTGGGCAGCACCCCTTGAGCGAACTTGAGCCTGGGACCACAGGTAAGACCAACTTTTCTGCTGCAAGTGACCTGCCTGGTGAACTCAAGACACAGGCCCACAGGAACAGCTGAAGACCTGTAGAGGGGAAAACTACACGCACAAAAGCAGAACACTCTGTCCCCATAACTGGCTGAAAGAAACAGTAAAACAGGTCTACAGCACTCCTGACACACAGTCTTAGAGGACATTCTAGCCACGTTCAGAAATATCAGGACAAAGTAACGCTAGAGATAATCTGATGGCGAGAGGCAAGCGCAGGAACCCAAGCAACAGAAACCAAGACAACATGACATCATCGGAGCCCAATTCTCCCACCAAAACAAACATGGAATATCCAAACACACCAGAAAAGCAAGATCTAGTTTCAAAATCATATATGATCATGATGCTGGAGGACTTCAAGAAAGACGTGAAGAACTCCCTTAGAGAAACACAGGAAAACATTAATAAACAAGTAGAAGCCTACAGAGAGGAGACACAAAAATCCCTGAGAGGAGACACAAAAATCCCTGAAAGAATATCAAGAAACATAAATAAACAAGTAGAAGCCCATAGAGAGGAGACACAAAAATCCTTGAAAGAATTCCAGGAAAACACAATCAAACAGTTGAAGGAATTAAAAATGGAAATAGAAGCAATCAAGAAAGAACACATGGAAACAACCCTGGATATAGAAAATCAAAAGAAGAGACAAGGAGCTGTAGAAACAAGCTTCACCAACAGAATACAAGAGATGGAAGAGAGAATCTCAGGAAGAGAAGATTCCATAGAAATCATTGACTCAATTGTCAAAGATAATGTAAAGCGGAAAAAGCTACTGGTCCAAAACATACAGGAAATCCAGGACTCAATGAGAAGATCAAACCTAAGGATAATAGGTATAGAAGAGAGTGAAGACTCCCAGCTCAAAGGACCAGTAAATATCTTCAACAAAATCATAGAAGAAAACTTCCCTAACCTAAAAAAAGAGATACCCATATGCATACAAGAAGCCTACAGAACTCCAAATAGATTGGACCAGAAAAGAAACACCTCCCGTCACATAATAGTCAAAACACCAAACGCACAAAATAAAGAAAGAATATTAAAAGCAGTAAGGGAAAAAGGTCAAGTAACACATAAAGTCAGACCTATCAGAATCACACCAGACTTTTTGCCAGAAACTATGAAGGCCAGAAGATCCTGGACTGATGTCATTCAGACCCTAAGAGAACACAAATGCCAGCCCAGGCTACTGTATCCTGCAAAACTCTCAATTAACATAGATGGAGAAACCAAGATATTCCATGACAAAACCAAATTTACACAATATCTTTCTACATATCCAGCACTACAAAGTATAATAAATGGTAAAGCCCAACATAAGGAGGCAAGCTATACCCTAGAAGAGGCAAGAAACTAATCGTCTTGGCAACAAAACAAAGAGAAGAAAAGCACACAAACATAACCTCACATCCAAATATGAATATAACAGGAAGCAATAATCACTATTCCTTAATATCTCTCAACATCAGTGGCCTCAACTCCCCAATAAAAAAGACATAGATTAACAAACTGGATACATAGCAACGAGGAGCCTGCATTCTGCTGCCTACAGGAAACACACCTCAGAGACAAAGACAGACACTACCTCAGAGTCAAAGGCTGGAAAACAACTTTCCAAGCAAATAGTCAGAAGAAGCAAGCTGGAGTAGCCATTCTAATATCAAATAAAGTCAATTTTCAACTAAAAGTCATCAAAAAAGATAAGGAAGGACACTTTATATTCATCAAAGGAAAAATCCACCAAGATGAACTCTCAATCCTAAATATCTATGCCCCAAATACAAGGGCACCTACATACGTAAAAGAAACCTTACTAAAGCTCAAAACACACATTGCTCCTCACACAATAATAGTAGGAGATTTCAACACCCGACTCTCATCAATGGACAGATCATGGAACCAGAAATTAAACAGAGACGTAGACAGACTAAGAGAAGTCATGAGCCAAATGGACTTAACGGATATTTATAGAACGTTCTACCCTAAAGCAAAAGGATATACCTTCTTCTCAGCTCCTCATGGTACTTTCTCCAAAATTGACCATATAATTGGTCAAAAAACGGGCCTCAACAGGTACAGAAAGATAGAAATAATCCCATGCGTGCTATCAGACCACCACGGCCTAAAGCTGGTCTTCAATAACAATAAGGGAAGAATGCTCACATATACGTGGAAATTGAACAATGCTCTACTCAATGATAACCTGGTCAAGGAAGAAATAAGGAAAGAAATTAAAAACTTTTTAGAATTTAATGAAAATGAAGATACAACATACCCAAACTTATGGGACACAATGAAAGCTGTGCTAAGAGGAAAACTCATAGCGCTGAGTGCCTGCAGAAAGAAACAGGAAAGAGCATATGTCAGCAGCTTGACAGCACACCTAAAAGCTCTAGAACAAAAAGAAGCAAATACACCCAGGTGGAGTAGAAGGCAGGAAATAATCAAACTCAGAGCTGAAATCAACCAAGTAGAAACAAAAAGGACCATAGAAAGAATCAACAGAACCAAAAGTTGGTTCTTTGAGAAAATCAACAAGATAGATAAACCCCTAGCCAGACTAAAGAGGACACAGAGAGTGTGTCCAAATTAACAAAATCAGAAATGAAAAGGGAGACATAACTACAGATTCAGAGGAAATTCAAAAAATCATCAGATCTTACTATAAAAGCCTATATTCAACAAAACTTGAAAATCTACAGGAAATGGACAATTTCCTAGACAGATACCAGGTACCGAAGTTAAATCAGGAACAGATAAACCAGTTAAACAACCCCATAACTCCTAAGGAAATAGAAGCAGTCATTAATGTCTCCCAACCAAAAAGAGCCCAGGTCCAGACGGGTTTAGTGCAGAATTCTATCAGACCTTCATAGAAGACCTCATACCAATATTATCCAAACTATTCCACAAAATTGAAACAGATGGAACACTACCGAATTCCCGCGCTACGTCTCGCCAGTAGGAACGACGCGGCACACACAGGATCCTACTGCAGAAAAGCTTTAATGCGTCTTGAGAGGGAGAGCATAAGCTTACAATGCGGAGACGCCAAGTGAGGAATAACCATCCCTTATATAGGAAACTATCCTCGCCTAGGACATGTCACTCTCTGACTGGTCGCTGCCAATTATGCCAGATGACGTACCAAAGCGTACGTGTCCCTTTGAGTAGGGAAGTTACCAGGCGCCTGCGTATTGCCCTTTTTACTAGGTGCATTCTGCCGGATGCCGGTGCCATCTTGTAATGGAGTATGTGAGGACAGCTCCTCACAACTCCTAAGGAAATAGAAGCAGTCATTAAAGTCTCCCAACCAAAAAAGAGCCCAGGTCCAGACGGGTTTAGTGCAGAATTCTATCAGACCTTCATAGAAGACCTCATACCAATATTATCCAAACTATTCCACAAAATTGAAACAGATGGAACACTACCCAATTCCTTCTATGAAGCCACAATTACTCTTATACCTAAACCACACAAAGACCCAACAAACAAAGAGAACTTCAGACCAATTTTCCTTATGAATATCGATGCAAAAATACCTAATAAAATTCTTGTCAACCAAATCCAAGAGCACATCAAAACAATCATCCATCATGATCAAGTACGCTTCATCCAAGGCATGCAGGGATGGTTTAATATATGGAAAACCATCAATATAATCCACTATACAAACAAACTGAAACATAAAAACCACATGATCATTTCATTACATGCTGAGAAAACATTTGACAAAATTCAACACCCCTTCATGATAAAAGTCCTGGCAAAAAGAGAAATTCAAGGCCTATACTTAAACATAGTAAAAGCCATATACAGCAAACCAATAGCTCATATTAAACTAAATGGAGAGAAACTTAAAGCAATCCCTCTAAAATCAGGGACTAGACAAGGCTGCCAACTCTCTCCCTATTTATTCAATATAGTTCTCGAAGCCCTAGCCAAAGCAATCAAACAGCAAAAGGAAATCAAAGGGATAGAGATGGAAAAAGAATAAGTCAAAATATCACTATTTACAGATGATATGATAGTATATTTAAGTGTTACCAAAGTTCCACAAGAGAATACTAAACCTGATAAACACCTTCAGCAAAGCAGCTGGGTATAAAATTAACTGAAATAAATCAGGAGCCTTCCTCTACACAAAAGAGAAACAAGCTGAGAAAGAGATTAGGGAAATGACACCCTTCATAATAGTCCCAAATAATATAAAATACCTCGGTGTGACTTTAACAAGCAAGTGAAAGATCTGTATGATAAGAACTTCAAGCCTCTGAAGAAAGAAATTGAAGAAGATCTCAGAAGATGGAAAGATCTCCCATGCTCATGGATTGGCAGGATTAATATATTAAAAATGGCCCTTTTATCAAAACAACCCTGAGATTTCACCTCACACCAGTGAGAATGGCTAAGATCAAAAACTCAAGTGATAGCAAATGCTGGCGAGGATGTGGAGAAAGAGGAACACTCCTCCATTGTTGGTGGGATTGCAGACTGGTACAACCATTCTGGAAATCAGTCTGGAGGTTCCTCAGAAAATTGGACATTGAACTACCTAAGGACGCAGCTATACCTCTCTTAGGCATATACCCAAAAGATGCCCCAACATATAAAACAGACATGTGCTCCACTATGTTCATAGCAGCCTTATTCATAATAGCCAGAAGCTGGAAAGAACCCTGATGCCCTTCAGCAGAGGAATGGATACAGAAAATATGGTACATCTACACAATGGAATACTGCTCAGCTATCAAAAACAATGACTTTATGAAATTCATAGGCAAATGAATGGACCTGGAAATATCATCCTGAGTGTGCTAACCCAATCACAGGAAAACACACATGGTATGCACTCATTGATAAGTGGATATTAGCCCAAATGCTCGAATTACCCTAGATGCACAGCATACATAAACTCAAGAAGGATGACCAAAATGCGAATGCTTCACTCCTTCTTTAAAAGTGGAACAAGAATAGCCTTGTGAGGGAATAGGGAGGCAAAGTTTTGAACAGAGGCAGAAGGAACACCCACTCAGAGCCTGCCCCACATGTGGCCCATACATATACAGCCACCAAACTTGATAAGATGGATGAAGCAAAGAAGTGCAGGCTGACAGCAACCAGATGTAGATCTCTCCTGAGAGACACAGCCAGAATACAGCAAATACATAGGTGAATGCCAGCAGCAACCTCCTGAACTGAGAATGGGACACCCATTGAAGGAATCAGAGCAAGGACTGAAAGAGCTTGAAGAGGCTCGATACCCCATATGAACAACAATGCCAACCAACCAGAGCTTCCAGGGACTAAGCCATTACCCAAAGACTATACCTGGACTGACCCTGGGCTCCAACTGCATAGGTAGCAATGAATAGCCTAGTAAGAGCACCAGTGGAAGGGGAGCCCTTGGTCCTGCCAAGACTGAACCCCCAGTGAACGTGATTGTTGGGGGGGGTGGTAATGGGGTAGGATGGTGAGGGAAACATCTCTATAGAAGGGGAGGAGGATAGGTTAGGGGGATATTGGCCCGGAAACTGGGAAAGGGAATAACAATCAAAATGTAAATAAGAAATACCCGTTAATAAAGATGGAAAAAAATAAAGGTGCCAACAACATCAAAAAAAGATAATATTATGGAAAATATTTTTGGAACACTTTTTAATTTTTGTGTTCTGCAAACTTTCTTAATGACAAGTCCTCCCAGGAACTTATCTACCTTTTCTAGCAAAGAAAAGAAACTTGTTTGTATACTCTGGTCTTTTTTTCACTCACTTGTATAAAATACTAATTACAAAAAGTACAATGTAGCCAGGAGCCCACTGACATCAGCTACACAAACTAGAATTATTCTCAGGCAGGGCATTGATGTTATTATCCCAACTACAGAGTGCACCATGAGCTTCCTAATTGCCACCCACTAGAGACTTAGTCTTCTATCTTTTAAATAACGTCAGCAGCAGAGATATCTTGAACTTACAACATCACACTCTTTTATTAGTTTGCTCTGACTCACCCTCCTCACATTCTACCCCCAGATAAACTTTCCAGTAAATGATTTACCTTTCCTTCTATCAAATAGCAGCAAGCCATTGCCTTCCTTTTTCCTTATTTAGTACCACATACTTATATAGTGTCTCAATTGTGTTTGGACATTCATATAGGCAGCTTTAATAAGACCCGCATCATGATCCAGCTAAGTAGACATCATTCCTTTGGAGTGCTAAAGAGAGAAATGAAGTGGCTCAATGGCTTAGCACTGACTTGTGCTGAGTCACTCCAGAGGCTTCGGTAGATAGATGAGTTTGGGGGATCAGAGAGCAAAGAAAATCCAGAGGTTCTTGCCCTAGAGGATAACACTGTATTGTTTTAAGAATTTGTACAGCCTTTGGAGTGAGAATTGTTTGGATGTTCTGCTCAAACCTAACAAAACTGCTATGTTATTCCATAAATAGACTCTAGCTCATTAGGCTCTAGCCTCATGAGATCTTATAGTAGCCCTAAAGGAAAGTATACTCTTGTCTTTACTGTCAATTTCTGCTCTTCCGAAGCATAAGAATTGTGCCTATCTTTCTTCCACAATTTCTTTCCATTCAAGCTAGAACTTGACCCTGACTCTGTCTATCTGCTATCCTTATACTCACACTTAGACATGACTAGGAGAGAGTACACTCATTTATCATTCATCCAAGTATGCTGGGAAAAGCATTTTCCCCTGTTGCATTGACTCTAGGATGTTTTCTTTATCTCTTTGTAAGACATGTAATGGCTTACACCTATGTTCTTGTTCTCAGTTATCTCCAAATTGGACCACATAGGATACATACTACAGGACTAACTAGTAAACATTGTTCTTTCTGTTCTTCTTTAAGAAAAAAGAAAGATAATAGACATGATAGACTGAAAATTCTTAGGTATTTCATGTTACATCTTTTCTCAATGTATTGGAGGTTGGGCTCAAGTTTGGCAAGTGCATAGAAAGTACTTTAATGGGTTGGGGATTTAGCTCAGCGGTAGAGCGCTTGCCTAGGAAGCGCAAGGCCCTGGGTTCGGTCCCCAGCTCCGAAAAAAAAAGAACAAAAAAAAAAAAAGAAAGTACTTTAATTCAGTTTGATTGTATGGATTTTACTGAAGCCATTGGTCAAAGAAGAAAAAGAGTAATGATGATTGATGAGAATGGAGTAAAATATACTAAGTAGCTTTTAGTAGTATTACTTGCTGTCCTAGATACCTAACAAATATCAGAAAGTGTTTTGGCTATCTTTAATTCCTGTTTTCCTTCCTTCTCTGCATATCCTTTCTATGCCTCTAATCCTCTGAGCAAACCTGAACCTGAAAGAGATGTATGCATATTTATTTAAAGAAAGGCTTCCCAGACTTAAAAAGTAAGCAATTCACTCATTAACTAATACCCAGGAAAATAGAGGAGATTTTATTTTGAAGAACAAAAAAGCTTAAACAGTCCTAGAGAGATGACACCAGTGAAGATACTTCAGGTAAACTGCTTACCTGTTTCCTGTTTGTGAGTGTGATCTATGGAATTCTTCCATTTGCTCTTCTTCTATTTCATACAACTGCCTTCCATTCTACCTCTACCTTTCATATAGTGTTTGCTTCTCTCTGGTGTTCTCTCTGCTAGAGTTTTCTTTCTAGCATTTCCCCCAAATGACCTTCCCACTCTCCTGTATTATGTCTCCTCCCCTTACACTTCCTCCCCCTTCCCTGTGGGCCTCTACTGCCATCTGCCTTCCATTATTTGTTCTACTACCATTTTTAAAGACCATAAAATATAAGGGAGACTTGATTAAAATAGATTGTGTTTATCACATTTTGTGATCTCCTTTATTTTGTAGGTGAAAAGCACTTCACATTTCTAATAGTTAAAAGTAAATGCCTAATTAGTATACTAAGTTGATATAATGTCTCTCTAGGATCTAAGAGAAAGTAAAGGTTTTTACTCCCAACAGTACATGTAAAAGGTTCCTAAGGAAACAATAGATTTTCTAATCAGTTTATACTTAGAAATTTTTTCTTATCTCCATAGTGTTTAATCTGAGAAGATAAAGGGGAAAGATCTAATTGATTATTTATTAGATTAGATTATTGAACCAAAAGCTGCTAATGCAGAGGTTGCATTCATTTTCATTTTTGAGTATTCTCTCTCCCTCTCCCTCTCTCCCTCTCTCTCCCTCCCTCTCTCTCTCTCTCTCTCTCTCTCTCTCTCTCTCTCTCTCTCTCTCTCTCTCTCTCTCACACACACACACACACACACACACACACACACATCAAAGACCTGAAGCTGAGAAATTAGTTTTCTTACATTATATAGTAGCACACTTCTTTTCTAAATCTTCAAATAAAGTTTCAGAATATATTTAACTCTTCACAGACCAAGACCAACACCCTTTCATAATTTTGTCATCATGTCAAGTTAACAAAACAAATGCATATTTAATGTCATCAGAAAAGTTATTCAGCATTTGATAAATACTGCAATTATCATCACTTTTATCCAAAAGCATAATCTGCTGCCATCTAGTGTTTTAACAGAGAAATTACAGTTAATGACCCACGGAGCCAAGGTCTTCAGGTTCTCTGAATTGAGGATTGGACTCAATTGTTACATCTTCAGACTCTCCTCTGTATTAGGGATCTGTCTATAATGAGCTATTAGATCTTTTGCAACCATTCTGAGTAGCAGAGTTTCACCTGCTAAAATCACATAGTGTTATGCTGACCAATACGTGAGAATATTAAAAGAAATGCTCTGATTTCAGATTTTGGGAGGGCAAGGGGGTCGGCTCAGGAACACCTCAAATAAATACAACGATATAGAAGCACATTCATGCTTTATGCCATATTGATGTCTCAAAAGTCAGTATGCCCTTACTGACTTTTCTACTGAACACTTTACAGTCATCATGTCTGCAAAGGACAGGTACTACTTAGCTTCATGCTCTAGAGAGGGAGACACATAACAAACAAATAAATCCATATTGAGATAAATATTACAAAAATAAGAGTTGTAAAATAAACTCATTGGAGAAGACCACTCTGTTCAGTGTATACAGGAAAAGCCTTTTCTTAAAAAGTGGAATTTCAATGATACTTAATACCAAGAATATGTCAAATATAAAATAGCTGGAAAAGTCACTCCAGATGGAGAGCTCAGCATGCAAGCACCCCGGGTTTCCTATGGAAAAGAACCCAAAAAAGAGAGATATGTAGTGGAAGTCCTTTGAATGACAGTGGAGTAGCGATTGTCCCTAAATATTGTTGATTAAGGACATAAAGAGAAAGATCATTTCCCTTTAGGCATTTAAATTTTAAAAATCAATGGATAGTATATTTATTGAAATTCCTGTGGATAAAGGCAGAAATCCAAATTAAAATAAATTATCCAGAAACAAAATCAAGGAACAGAGCACTTTCTGAGTTATGTAACCAGAAAGGACTTAAGTATATCTGGAGCTGCTAGGGTCTGGGAGTTCTGTCACTGGCTTCCCTCTCTGCTGCTTTTTGGGTGTTGAATTCAGTCTCTCTTCCATTTATCTAGAGCCATGGCTGCTCATAATTCTCAACTTACACACCCTGCTCCACCTGAGGAAGATCCTCTGTTGACCATTCCATGCTAATTCAACATTATAAATTCATTTCTTATACTGTGAAGAATGTTCTCAATAGAGACTTGTAAGATCTTCAGTAGATCATCATCACTCTTGTGCTTCCATGACTCACTCTGTTTCTGTCTCCTGTCTCATTATGACTTGGACTTCTTATATAGTTAACAGTTAAATATAATTTTCTCTACCAATCATTGCTATTCACAAACACTAAATTTTTGCTTCCTTATCAATCATGTTGTGAGGGAAATTTTACTACACTCTAAAGACAAAAATATATGCACACCAAGTTTTCGTTATTGAAAAGTGGCTTTTTTGCATTTTACAGTAGCTCTAGGATGGTGTGTGTGTGTGTGTGTGTGTGTGTGTGTGTGTGTGTGTGGTCTCATTGGTTTTTAGCTGCCTTAGAGAAGATTTTATATTTGATTGCTTATAAAAAGTAATATTCAATCTTGCTGAAAATGGATTCAATAGTGGATAAAAATATGAATAATAATAATATTCAAATGCACAAATGCCTTGTTTTAGATTCCATAAGTTACTTTTTAACATTTTCTTCCATCTATTCACTTTCTGACCTCACTAATATGTATTGAATACTTGTAAAATGCTGTGCATTGAGAAAAAGAAAGATTGAAGCTAAATACTTATTATGACCACACTCCACAGTAATAACTTGGTTTCCATTATTATTTAAATTTAATTTTATCACATGTAGAATGAGATAATAAATACAATGTGGGCTCTGTTCTTATAACCTTAGAAATGGAGGATGACATTATCATGCAGGTGTAGGCAGGTACAAGATAGAATGAGGCGTGACACTGGACAAGAAGGAATGATGGGGCGGTAGAAAAGTTTTAGAGAGATGAGGAGAGTGGAAGAGGCAGGAGAAGCAGCTGTAAGAACATGAAGGCTAATGTTAAGATTCTTCTCTGCACATTTACAGGTTGTTATGAATATTTTTAAGGGATGGATGTTTCCAAGGCTTATGATTAGGTAGGCAATTATATAATAAATTGGACGAGAGGTTATTGTGTTGTGTGTCCTTTCATGTGGCGATTTAAGTTTAAGAGAGTATGTGGTGGCCAGAGACATTAAGCCACTACAGAATTGGTATGCATATTTCCAGCATGGTGGAAACCTGCCTTGGGAACTAGATGGGTAGAGAGATTGTTGCCAGGCTCAGAGAGAAGCCATTGGCAGTGTGATATGGGATGGAACAGAGTGGGTGAGATGCTTTGCTAACTGAGATGAAGATATTTACTAGATGTTTTGGGGCACTATGGTGCAAGATCTAATACAGGGTAAAAGACAGCAATTTTTTTTTTTTTTATAATTTTACAGCAACATAGAAATGTGGGACTGGTACCTGCTCCTAAACCCCATAGGAGAGAGAGTTCACCGCCCAGGCAGGCAGGCACTCCTGAGACTGCAGGGCAGGAGTGACCCCCAGCATTGCCCACCCCTGCCCACATCCCTGGCCCAAGAGGAAACTATATAGGGCCTCTGGGAACAGGAAGATAGGGGCACTCAACACCGGGGTCGCGACACCACCCGGATCTGAAGGGACCCGGTCGAATAGCATCCTGCACCCAAATCCCTTGGGAGGGAGACCTAGACCTTCAGAGGGGCAGACACGCCTGAGTCCTTCTGGTTGTTGCCCTCACAGAGAGTTGAAACCCGGATCTGAAATGCAAATGCAGGCTCTGGACCAGAGGTAAGACCAACTTTTCTGCTCCAAGTGACCTTCCTGGTGAACTCAGTACACATGCTCACAAAAACACCTGAAGACCAGTAGACAGCAACGACTACACACCTGAAAGCAAAACACTCTGTTCCCATAACAGGCTGAAAGAGAAGAGGAAAACAGGTCTACAGAACTAATGACACACAGGCCTATAGGACGGTCTAACCACTGTCAGAAATAGGAGAACAAGGTAACACCAGAGACAACATGACGGCAAGAGGCAAGTGCAGGAACCCAAGCAACAGAAACCAAGACTACATGGCATCATCGGAGCCCTATTTCCCACCAAAGCAAACACTGAAAATCCAAGCACACCAGAAATCCAAGATCTAGAATGAACATCACATTTGATCATGATGATGGAGTACTTCAAGAAAGACATAAAGAAATCCCTTAGAGAAATGCAGGAAAACACAAATAAACAAGCAGAAGCCTATAGAGAGGAAATGCAAAACTCCCTGAAAGAATTACAGGAAAACACAATCAAGCAGGTAAAGGAATTAAAAATGGAAATAGAAGCAATAAAGAAAGCACACAGGGACACAACCCTGGATATAGAAAACCAAAAGAAGAGACAAGGAACAGTAGATACAAGCATCACCACGGAATCCAAGAGATAGAAGAGAGAATCCCAGGAGCAGAAGATTCCATAGAAATCATCAACACAACTGTCAAAGATAATGTAAAACAGAAAAGGCTACTGGCCCAAAACAACAGGAAATCCATGACACAATGAGAAGATCAAATCTAAGGATAATAGGTATAGAAGAGAGGGAAGACTCCCAACTCAAAGGACCAGTAAATATCTTCAACAAAATCATAGAAGAAAACTTCCCTAACCTAAAGAGATGTCCAAAAATATACAAGAAGCCTACAGAACTCCAAACAGATTGGACCAGAAAAGAAACACCTCCCATCAAATGATAGTCAAAACACCAAATACACAAAACAAAGAATATTAAAAGCAGTAAGGGGAAAAGGTCAAGTAACATATAAAGGCAGACCTATCAGAATCACACCAGACTTCTCACCAAAGACTGTGAAAGCCAGAAGATCCTGGACAGATGTCATACAGACCCTAAGAGAACACAAATACCAGCCCAGGTTACCGTGTCCAGCAAAACTCTCAATTAACATAGATGCAGAAACCAAGATATTCCATGACAAAACCAAATTTACACAATATCTTTCTACAAATCCAGCGCTACAAAGGATAATAAATGGTAAAGCACAACACAAGGAGGCAAACTACACACTAGACAAAGCAAGAAACTAATCATTTTGCAACAAAGCAAAGAGAAGACAAGCACACAAACATAATCTCATATCCAAACATGAATATAACAGGGAGCAACAATTACTATTCCTTAATATCTCTCAACATCAATGGACTCAATTCCCCAATAAAAAGACACAGATTAACAAACTGGATATGCAATTGGGACCCAATATTTTGCTGCCTTCAGGAAACACACCTCAGAGACAAAGACAGACACTACCTCAGAATAAAAGGCTGGAAAACAACTTTACAAGCAAATTGTCTGAAGAAGCAAGCTGGAGTAGCCATTCTAATACTGAATAAAATTGATTTTCAACCAAAAGTCATCAAAAAACATAAGGAAGGACACTTAATATTCATCAAAGGAAAAAATCCACCAAGATGAACTCTCATTCCTTAATATCTATGCTCCAAATACAAGGGCAAGTATATACATAAAAGAAACTTTACTGAAATCCCGTGGGAGGGAGAGCTAAACATTCAGAGAGGCAGACACGCCTGGGAAACCAGAAGAGACTGCTCTCTGCACACACATCTCGGACGCCAGAGGAAAACACCGGAGGCCATCTGGAACCCTGGTGCACGGAGGCTCCCAGAAGGGGCGGCGCAGATCTTCCTGGTTGCTGTCACCGCAGAGAGCCCGTGGGCAGCACCCCGCGAGCGAACTTGAGCCTCGGGACCACAGGTAAGACCAACTTTTCTGCTGCAAGTGACCTGCCTGGTGAACTCAAGACACAGGCCCACAGGAACAGCTGAAGACCTGTAGAGGGGAAAAACTACACGCACGAAAGCAGAACACTCTGTCCCCATAACTGGCTGAAAGAAAACAGTAAAACAGGTCTACAGCACTCCTGACACACAGGCTTATAGGACAGTCTAGCCACTGTCAGAAATAGCAGAACAAAGTAACGCTAGAGATAATCTGATGGCGAGAGGCAAGCGCAGGAACCCAAGCAACAGAAACCAAGACAACATGACATCATCGGAGCCCAATTCTCCCACCAAAACAAACATGGAATATCCAAACACACCAGAAAAGCAAGATCTAGTTTCAAAATCATATATGATCATGATGCTGGAGGACTTCAAGAAAGACGTGAAGAACTCCCTTAGAGAAACACAGGAAAACATTAATAAACAAGTAGAAGCCTACAGAGAGGAATCGCAAAAATCCCTGAAAGAATTCCAGGAAAACATAAATAAACAAGTAGAAGCCCATAGAGAGGAGACACAAAAATCCCTGAAAGAATATCAAGAAATCATAAATAAACAAGTAGAAGCCCATAGAGAGGAGACACAAAAATCCTTGAAAGAATTCCAGGAAAACACAATCAAACAGTTGAAGGAATTAAAAATGGAAATAGAAGCAATCAAGAAAGAACACATGGAAACAACCCTGGATATAGAAAATCAAAAGAAGAGACAAGGAGCTGTAGAAACAAGCTTCACCAACAGAATACAAGAGATGGAAGAGAGAATCTCAGGAAGAGAAGATTCCATAGAAATCATTGACTCAATTGTCAAAGATAATGTAAAGCGGAAAAAGCTACTGGTCCAAAACATACAGGAAATCCAGGACACAATGAGAAGATCAAACCTAAGGATAATAGGTATAGAAGAGAGTGAAGACTCCCAGCTCAAAGGACCAGTAAATATCTTCAACAAAATCATAGAAGAAAACTTCCCTAACCTAAAAAAAAAAAGAGATACCCATATGCATACAAGAAGCCTACAGAACTCCAAATAGATTGGACCAGAAAAGAAACACCTCCCGTCACATAATAGTCAAAACACCAAACGCACAAAATAAAGAAAGAATATTAAAAGCAGTAAGGGAAAAAGGTCAAGTAACACATAAAGTCAGACCTATCAGAATCACACCAGACTTTTTGCCAGAAACTATGAAGGCCAGAAGATCCTGGACTGATGTCATTCAGACCCTAAGAGAACACAAATGCCAGCCCAGGCTACTGTATCCTGCAAAACTCTCAATTAACATAGATGGAGAAACCAAGATATTCCATGACAAAACCAAATTTACACAATATCTTTCTACAAATCCAGCACTACAAAGTATAATAAATGGTAAAGCCCAACATAAGGAGGCAAGCTATACCCTAGAAGAGGCAAGAAACTAATCGTCTTGGCAACAAAACAAAGAGAAGAAAAGCACACAAACATAACCTCACATCCAAATATGAATATAACAGGAAGCAATAATCACTATTCCTTAATATCTCTCAACATCAGTGGCCTCAACTCCCCAATAAAAAGACATAGATTAACAAACTGGATACGCAACGAGGAGCCTGCATTCTGCTGCCTACAGGAAACACACCTCAGAGACAAAGACAGACACTACCTCAGAGTCAAAGGCTGGAAAACAACTTTCCAAGCAAATAGTCAGAAGAAGCAAGCTGGAGTAGCCATTCTAATATCAAATAAAGTCAATTTTCAACTAAAAGTCATCAAAAAAGATAAGGAAGGACACTTTATATTCATCAAAGGAAAAATCCACCAAGATGAACTCTCAATCCTAAATATCTATGCCCCAAATACAAGGGCACCTACATACGTAAAAGAAACCTTACTAAAGCTCAAAACACACATTGCTCCTCACACAATAATAGTAGGAGATTTCAACACCGACTCTCATCAATGGACAGATCATGGAAACAGAAATTAAACAGAGACGTAGACAGACTAAGAGAAGTCATGAGCCAAATGGACTTAACGGATATTTATAGAACGTTCTACCCTAATGCAAAAGGATATACCTTCTTCTCAGCTCCTCATGGTACTTTCTCCAAAATTGACCATATAATTGGTCAAAAAACGGGCCTCAACAGGTACAGAAAGATAGAAATAATCCCATGCGTGCTATCAGACCACCACGGCCTAAAGCTAGTCTTCAATAACAATAAGGGAAGAATGCTCACATATACGTGGAAATTGAACAATGCTCTACTCAATGATAACCTGGTCAAGGAAGAAATAAGGAAAGAAATTAAAAACTTTTTAGAATTTAATGAAAATGAAGATACAACATACCCAAACTTATGGGACACAATGAAAGCTGTGCTAAGAGGAAAACTCATAGCGCTGAGTGCCTGCAGAAAGAAACAGGAAAGAGCATATGTCAGCAGCTTGACAGCACACCTAAAAGCTCTAGAACAAAAAGAAGCAAATACACCCAGGTGGAGTAGAAGGCAGGAAATAATCAAACTCAGAGCTGAAATCAACCAAGTAGAAACAAAAAGGACCATAGAAAGAATCAACAGAACCAAAAGTTGGTTCTTTGAGAAAATCAACAAGATAGATAAACCCTAGCTAGACTAAAGAGGACACAGAGAGTGTGTCCAAATTAACAAAATCAGAAATGAAAAGGGAGACATAACTACAGATTCAGAGGAAATTCAAAAAATCATCAGATCTTACTATAAAAGCCTATATTCAACAAAACTTGAAAATCTACAGGAAATGGACAATTTCCTAGACAGATACCAGGTACCGAAGTTAAATCAGGAACAGATAAACCAGTTAAACAACCCCATAACTCCTAAGGAAATAGAAGCAGTCATTAATGTCTCCCAACCAAAAAGAGCCCAGGTCCAGACGGGTTTAGTGCAGAATTCTATCAGACCTTCATAGAAGACCTCATACCAATATTATCCAAACTATTCCACAAAATTGAAACAGATGGAACACTACCGAATTCCCGCGCTACGTCTCGCCAGCAGGAACGACGCCGCACACACAGGATCCTACTGCAGAAAAGCTTTAATGCATCTTGAGAGGGAGAGCATAAGCTTACAATGCGGAGACGCCAAGTGAGGAATAACCATCCCTTATATAGGAAACTATCCTCGCCTAGGACATGTCACTCTCTGACTGGTCGCTGCCAATTATGCCAGATGACGTACCAAAGCGTACGTGTCCCTTTGAGTAGGGAAGTTACCAGGCGCCTCGGGTTGCCCTTTTACTAGGTGCATTCTGCCGGATGCCGGTGCCATCTTGTAATGGAGTATGTGAGGACAGCTCCTCACAACTCCTAAGGAAATAGAAGCAGTCATTAAAGTCTCCCAACCAAAAAGAGCCCAGGTCCAGACGGGTTTAGTGCAGAATTCTATCAGACCTTCATAGAAGACCTCATACCAATATTATCCAAACTATTCCACAAAATTGAAACAGATGGAACACTACCCAATTCCTTCTATGAAGCCACAATTACTCTTATACCTAAACCACACAAAGACCCAACAAACAAAGAGAACTTCAGACCAATTTTCCTTATGAATATCGATGCAAAATACCTAATAAAATTCTTGTCAACCAAATCCAAGAGCACATCAAAACAATCATCCATCATGATCAAGCACGCTCATCCAGGCAGCATGCAGGATGGTTTAATATATGGAAAACCATCAATATAATCCACTATACAAACAAACTGAAACATAAAAACCACATGATCATTTCATTACATGCTGAGAAAACATTTGACAAAATTCAACACCCCTTCATGATAAAAGTCCTGGCAAAAAGAGAAATTCAAGGCCTATACTTAAACATAGTAAAAGCCATATACAGCAAACCAATAGCTCATATTAAACTAAATGGAGAGAAACTTAAAGCAATCCCACTAAAATCAGGGACTAGACAAGGCTGCCCACTCTCTCCCTATTTATTCAATATAGTTTTTGAAGTTCTATCCAGAGCAATCAGACAACAAAAGGAGGTCAAGGGGATACAGATGGAAAAGAAGAAGTCAAAATATCACTATTTACAGATGATATGATAGTATATTTAAGTGTTACCAAAGTTCCACAAGAGAATACTAAACCTGATAAACACCTTCAGCAAAGCAGCTGGGTATAAAATTAACTGAAATAAATCAGGAGCCTTCCTCTACACAAAAGAGAAACAAGCTGAGAAAGAGATTAGGGAAATGACACCCTTCATAATAGTCCCAAATAATATAAAATACCTCGGTGTGACTTTAACAAGCAAGTGAAAGATCTGTATGATAAGAACTTCAAGCCTCTGAAGAAAGAAATTGAAGAAGATCTCAGAAGATGGAAAGATCTCCCATGCTCATGGATTGGCAGGATTAATATATTAAAATGGCCCTTTATCAAAAAACAACCCTGAGATTTTTCACCTCACACCAGTGAGAATGGCTAAGATCAAAAAACTCAAGTGATAGCAAATGCTGGCGAGGATGTGGAGAAAGAGGAACACTCCTCCATTGTTGGTGGGATTGCAGATTTACAACCATTCTGAAATCAGTCTGGAGGTTCCTCAGAAAATTGGACATTGAACTACCTAAGGACGCAGCTATACCTCTCTAGGTATATACCCAAAAGATGCCCCAACATATAAAACAGACATGTGCCCACTATGTTCATAGCAGCCTTATTCATAATAGCCAGAAGCTGGAAAGAACCCAGATGCCCTTCAACAGAGGAATGGATACAGAAAATGTGGTACATCTACACAATGGAATATTACTCAGCTATCAAAAACAACGACTTTATGAAATTCGTAGGCAAATGGTTGGAACTGGAAAATATCATCCTGAGTGAGATAACCCAATCACAGGAAAAACACACATGGTATGCACTCATTGATAAGTGGCTATTAGCCCAAATGCTTGAATTACCCTAGATGGACAGAACACATGAAACTCAAGAAGGATGACCAAAATGCGAATACTTCCTCCTTCTTTAAAAGTGGAACAAGAATAGCTCTAGGAGGGAATAGGAGGCAAAGTTTTGAACAGAGGCAGAAGGAACACCCACTCAGAGCCTACCCCACATGTGGCCCAGTATACATACAGCCACCAAACTTGATAAGATGGATGAAACAAAAAGTGCAGGCTGACAGCAACCAGATGTAGATCTCCTGAGGGAGACACAGCCAGAATACAGCAAATACATAGGTGAATGCAGCAGCAACCTCCTGAACTGAGAATGGGACACCCATTGGAAGGAATCAAACAAGGACTGAAAAAGAGCTTGAAGAGGCTCGATTCCCCATATGAACAACAATGCCAACCAACCAGAGCTTCCAGGGACTAAGCCATTTACTCCAAAAGACTATACCTGACTGACCCTGGGCTCCAAATCTGTATAGGTAGCAATGAATAGCCTAGTAAGAGCACAGTGGAAGGGGAGCCCTGGTCCTGCAAGACTGAACCCCCAGTGAACGTGATTGTTGGGGTGGTAATGGGGTAGGATGGTGAGGGTATCTCTATAGAAGGGGAGGAGGGATAGTTAGGGGGATATTGGCCCGAAACACAGGAAAGGGAATAACAATCAAAATATAAATAAAAATACCTGTTAAAAGATGGAAAAAAATAAAAAAGGTGCCAACAACATCAAAAAGATAATAATATGGAAATATTTTGAACACTTTTTAATTTTTGTGTTCTGAAACTTTCTTAATGACAAGTCCTCCCAGGAACTTATCTACCTTTTCTAACAAAGAAAAGAAACTTGTTTTGTATACTCTGATGTCTTTTTTTTTCACTCACTTGTATAAAACTAATTACAAAAAAGTACAATGTAGCCAGGAGCCCACTGACATCAGCTACAAAACTAGAATTATTCTCAGGCAGGGCATTGATGTTATTATCCCAACTACAGGTGCACCATGAGCTTCTAATTGCCACCCACTCAGAGACTTAGTCTTCCATCTTTAAATAACGTCCAGCAACAGAGATATCTTGAACTTACAACATCACACTCTTTATTGGTTTGCATGACTCACCCTCCTCACATTCTACCCCAGATAAACTTTCCAGTAAATGATTTACCTTTCCTTCTATCAAATAGCAGCAAGCCATTGCCTTCCTTTTTTCTTATATTTAGTACCACATACCTTATATAGTGTCTCAATTGTGTTTGGACATTCATAGGCAGCTTTAATAGACCATCTGCAGTCATGATCCCTAAGTGACACTCATTCCTTTGAGTGCTAAAGAGAGAAATGAAGTGGCTCAATGGCTTAGCACTGACTTCAGGGAGTACTCCAGAGGCAGTGCAATAGATGAGTTTGGGGATCAGAGAGCAAAGAAAATCCAGGAGGTTCTTTGCCCTAGGAGGATAACACTGTATTGTTTTAAGAATTTGTACAGCCTTTGAGAGAATTGTTTGGATGTTCTGCTCAAACCTAACAAAACTGCTATGTTATTCCATAAGACTCCTAGCTCATTAGGCTCGCCTCATGAGATTTTATAGTAACCCTAAAGGAAAGTATACTCTTGTCTTTACTGTCAATTTTCTCTTCCAAGCATAAGAATTGTGCCTATCTTTCTTCCACAATTTCTTTCCATTCGCTAGAACTTGACCCTGACTCTGTCTATCTGCTATCCTATACTCACCTTAGACATGACTAGAGAGTACACCATTTATCATTCATCCAGTATGTTGGAAAAGCATTTTCCCTGTTGCATTGACTCTAGGATATTTTCTTTATCTCTTTGTAAGACATGTAATGGCTTACACCTATGTTCTTGTTCTCAGTTATCTCAAATTGGACCACATAGGATACATACCAGGACTAACTAGTAAACATTGTTCTTTCTGTTCTTCTTTTAAGAAAAAAGAAAGATAATAGACATGATAGACTGAAAATTCTTAGGTATTTCATGTTACATTTTCTCAATGTATTGGAGGTTGGGCTCAAGTTTGGCAAGTGCATAGAAAGTACTTTAATGGGTTGGGATTTAGCTCAGCTGCAGAGCGCTTGCCTAGGAAGCGCAAGGCCCTGGGTTCGGTCCCAGCTCGAAAAAAAAAAGAACAAAAAAAAAAAAAAAAAAAAAGTACTTTAATTCAGTTTGATTGTATGGATTTTTGAAGCCATTGGTCAAAGAAAAAAAGAGTAATGATGATTGATGAGAATGGGAGTAAAATATACTAAAGTAGCTTTTAGTAGTATTACTTGCTGTCCTAGATACAACAAATATCAGAAAGTGTTTTTTATCTTTAATTCCTGTTTTCCTTCTTCTCTGCATATCCTTTCTATGCCTCTAATCCTCTGAGCAAACCTGAACCTGAAAGAGATGTATGCATATTTATTTAAAAGAAAACTGAACTTAAAAAAGTAAGCAATTCACTCATTAACTAATACCCAGGAAAATAGAGGAGATTTTATTTTGAAGAACTAAAAAGCTTAAATAGTCCTAGAGAGACACACCAGTGAAGACACTTCAGGTAAACTGCTTACCTGTTTCCTGTTTCAGAGTGTGATCTATGGAATTCTTCCATTTGCTCTTTCTTCTATTTCATACAACTGCCTTCCACTCTCTACCTTTCATATAGTGTTTGCTTCTCTCTGGTGTTCTTCTCTCTACAGAGTTTTCTTTTCTAGCATTTCCCCCAAATGACCTTCCCACTCTCCT
>NC_046156.1:213537467-213544554 GCF_011064425.1 Rattus rattus
GCATGTGCATGTATATATACATGCATGTGTCTATTTTTTGCTCTTTTGTGTCTAGTGCGATATTACTTATTTTCTGTGCTTTCATGGGTGTAGTTAGTCTCCTTGGGATGGAGTTTTCTTTCTAATACCTTTTATAGGGATGGATATGTGGATAGTTATTGCCTAAATTTGACTTTCTCGTAGAATGTCTTGTTTCCTTAGTCTATTGTGATTAACCATTTGCTGGATATAGTAGTCTGGGCTCATATCTACTGTCTCTTATAGTCTGCAAGAATCTGTTTGGGCCATTCTGGCTTCTAGAGCCACTGTTGAGAGGTTGAGTATAAGTCTAATAGATCGGCCTTCTTATGTTACTTGGACATTTTTCCTTTGCAGCTTTTAATATTCTTCTTTTTTCTGTATGTTTAGTGTTTTGATTATTATGTGGTGGGGGACATTCTTTTCTTGTCCAATCTATTTAGTCTGGTTCATACTCCTTGTGCCTTTGTAGGCTTTGCCTGGCATTTTAAGACAGCATCTTGCAGTGAATCATTGTCTGGGCTCAAATTCAGAATGTTACTACCTCAGCCTTTATGGTGCTACAATTACCATTGTGTACTACTATACCTGTGGTATAAACGTGGTCTTCTTGAACATAGTGCAATATATCCTCACTCTGCTAGTCTTCTCTCCCATGGCAGAAACTGCAGAATACAGTGATCTCTTGTCTCTATTTACCAAGTGTCACCAGGAAAGAAAAATGGCACAGATGAAACCAAACAGGTCATACCATCCTTCTCTATTTTCAGATATTATATTCAGATGAATTTGCTAATTTGAGGTTGTTTTTCTTTTTGTAGCTGAATGTTGTCAGTCAGCATCTCCACTCTCTTTTGCTTATTTTTGTGTAAGCTGACATTTTATTTACTGTGGACTTAGGAGGCACAGTAACTGAAAGACATTGAAGATATAGGATCATGCAGGAGATTTCATAAAATTATCGTAGAATTATATGGCTATTTCAGAACCTAAAAATACCACTGTTAAATCACATTGAAATGGTTAAATAATATCTAAATTCTGTCAGGCTGATGTCATTCTTAATACTAGGTTTCATGTTAGAGTGCCTCTTTTCTTTATTGGATATTTTTTAAATTACATTTCAAATGTTATCCCCTTTCCTAGTTTTCCATCCATAATCCCCCTATTAGAGTGCCTCTTTACTTGCTTATTCATAACAGTTTCTTCTTTCTGAGAGTTCTGTGCTAATATTCCTCATTTTCTTCCTTGTTGTAGCCAGTGTTGATAAATCTCCACACTCTCTGGGTTTGTACCTTATACTTCATTTTCCTCCTCATCAGCAACACTGTCAGTCTTACTTCCTCGTGTTTTCAGTGTTGGCATTGATACTATCTGGCACTTAGCTCTGGGACTTCTCCTTTATTAACTCCCATCTTCCATCAGATAGCTACTTCTATGTTTCAGATAAATTACCTCAAACTCCTTCTATAATTTCAGTTTAAGCATTCTACTTTCTGATCACTTTGTCTTCTTACTCCTGACTCCACAAATAAAAACACACAGTTGTGCTGACCATATCTGTTGCTGTGTTTTAAATTCTCTTAACTGGTTTTATCCTTGCATTTCCCTTCCTATCAAGCTTGGATTCTGAGTAGAAATCTGAAGGATCATTTTATGCACTTTTATGTTTATCTCACCTGTCTCTCTTTTACTCACATAGGAGTTAGGATTTAAACTCAATCAGACTAATTCCAGTGTTTGAGCTCTTAATCACTACAGCATACATATATTATCTCATTTGAGTCTTAAAACACACCTGTAAAAGTAAATTTAAAAAATAGGAGCTTGTAGATATTAAGTAAATATTTCAGAATCAGTAAGTGGGTAGAGTAATGTTTAAACTATTTCTACTTTGTGCCTGAGCATAAGCAGCTGTACTTATATAGAGAAAAAACCAGCCAGGATGGTTCATTATGAAATTCATAAGCATTTCAACCAGACATTTATAGCTATCGGGTAGACCTATACATAGTCTATTTGAATTTTACCAATATTGGTCTTTCTCAATTTCTTCTAATAGTCTTTATTCTAGTGCTCTGAGGCAATATAAGTAACCATGTCAACCATATCTGCACAGATAGTGACATGTTTAAACTTCTGTCTTCATAGTGTAAATCTGCTATGTCTCACTCCCAAACGAGTCCTGCAATGCCAGCAATATTGTCTGGGTTTGGTGACTGTACGTATATGGGCTGGATCCCAAGGTATGGCAGGCTCTGAATGGCCATTCCTACAGACTCAGTTCTAACCTTTGTCTTCATATCTCCTCCTATGAATACTTTTGATCCCACTTCTAAAAAGAACTGAGGCATCTGCAATTTGCTTGTCTTTCTTCTAAGCTTCATATGGTCTGTGCATTGTATCATGGTTAATAGAGCTTTTTGACTAATATCCACTTATCAGTGAGTGCATACCAATGTGTGTTTTTCTGTGATTGACTTACTCTCACTCAAGATGATATTTTCTAGTTCCATCCATTTGCCTATGAATTTTAAGAAGTCATTGTTTTTGATAGCTGAGAAGTAATCCATTATGCAAATGTACTGCATTTTCTGTATCCATTTCTCTGTTGAAGGACATCTGGGTTCTTTCCAGCTTCTGCCTATTATAAGGTTGCTATGAACATAGTGAAGCATGTGTCATTGTTATATGTTGGAGCATCTTTCTGGTATATACCCAGGAGTGGTGTAGCTGAGTCCTCAGGAAGTACTATGTCCAATTTTCCGAGGAACCTCCAGACTGATTTCCAAAGTGGTAGTACCAGCTTGCAATCCCACCAACAATGGAGGAGTATTCCTCTTTCTCCACATCCTTGCCAGCATTTGTTGTCCCCTGAGGTTTTGATCTTAGCAACTCTGACTAGTATGAGGTGAAATCTCACGGTTGTTCTGATTTGCATTGCCCTGATGACTAAGGATGTTGAATGTTTCTTTAGGTACTTCTCAGCCATTGAATATTCCTCAGCTGAAAAATTTTTGTTTAGCTCTGTACACTTTTTAATAAGGTTATTTGATTCTTTGGAGTCTTTCTTCTTGAGTTCTTTGTCTATATTGGATAAGATGTTTTCCTAATTTGTTGGTTGCCATTTTGTCCTAATGACAGTGTCCTTTGCCTTACAGAAGCTTTACAATTTTATGAGTTTCCATTTCTTGATTCTTGATCTTAGAGCATAAGCCATTGGTATTCTGTTCAGAAAAATTTCCCCAGTGACAAATGTGTTCTAGGCTCTTCCCCATATTTTCTTCCTTTAGTTTGAGTATACTTGGTTTGATGTGGATGTCCTTGATCCAGTTGGACTTAAGCTTTGTTCAGCGCAATAAGAATGGGTCAATTTGCAATCTTCTATATGCTGACCTCCAGTGGAACCAGCACTATTTGTTGAAAATGGTATCTTTTTCTCCACTGTATGATTTTAGATCCTTTGTCCAAGATCAAGTGACCATGCATGTGTGGGTCATTTTTAGGTTTTCAGTTCTATTCCACTGATCTACCTGCCTGTCTCTGTACCAATACCATACAGCTTTTATCACTAATAGTTGGTAATACTGCTTGAGGTCAGGGATGGTGATTCTCCCAGACATTTCTTTATTGTTGAGGATAATTTTAGCTATCCTAGGATTTTTTATATCAAATGATTTTACAAATTAATCTTTTTAATTGAGTTTGAAATTTGATGGGGATTGCATTGAATCTGTAGATTGCTTTTGGCAAGATGGCCATTTTACAATATTAATCTTGCCAATCCATGAGTATGGGATATCTTTCCATCTTCTGAGATATTCTTCAATTTCTCTATTCAGAGATTTGAAGTTCTTTTCATACAGATCTTTCACTTGCTTGGTTAGAGCACATGGAGATATTTTATAAGTTTGTCAATATGGGTAAGGGTGTCATTTTGTTAATTTCTTTCTCACTCTGCTTATCCTTTGAGTAGAGAAAGACTACTGATTGAGTGAATGTTATACCCAGCCACTCTGCTGAAGTTGTTTATCAGGCTTAGTAGTTCTCTGGTGTAACTTTTGGGGATACTTAAATATACTTTCATATCATCTGCCAATAGTGATATTTTGACTTCTTCCTTTCCAATTTGTATCCCGTTGACATCCTATTCTCATCTGCCTTTTAAGTTGGGAGTCTTCAGTTTCTTCTATACCTATTACCCATAGGTTTGATCTTCTCATTGTGTCCTAGATGTCCTGGATATTTTCAGTTAGGAACTTTTTGTGTTTTACATTATCTTTGAAGGTTGTGTCCATGTTTTCTATGGTATCTTCTGCCCCTGGGATCCTGTCTTCTATCTCTTGTATTCTGTTAGTGATTCTTATGTCTATGACTCCTGATCTCTTTCCTAGGTTTTTTATCTCCAGGGTTGTCTTTCTTATTGATTTCTTTATTGTTTCTATTTCCATTTTTAAATCCTGCATGATTTTGTTCAATTCCTTCACCTGTTTGGCTGTGTTTTCCTGTAATTCTTTAAAAGATTTTTGTGTTTCTTTTATAAGAGCTTTTATATTTTTACCTGTGTTGTACTGTATTTCTTTAAGGGAATTAATTATATCCTTTTTAAAGTGCTCTATCATCATCATGAGATGTGATTCTAAAACAAAATCTTGCTTACCAGTGTGTTTAAATATTTAGTATTTGCTTTCATGGAAGAACTGGGCTCTGATGATGTCAGATAGGTTTTGTTTCTGTTTCTTAGGTTCCTGTATTTGCTTCATGCCATCTGGCTGTCTCTGGTTTTCACTTGTCTTGCTGTCTCTGACAGTGACTTGACCCTCTTGTAAGCCTGTGTGTCAGCACTTCTAGAGACTGTCTTCTCCCAGCAGGATATGGGTCCAGAGAGCTGTGAGACTGGGTCTGCTCTAGGTGCAGGCAGAAACTGGAAACTTCCTGTCCCAGACTGCTTCTGGGTTTGTTTGTCCTGAGGGCTCTAGGAGGGTCCCTATGTTCTCAGGTATGTCAGAGCTCCTGGGGACTGGATTTCAGCTCTGGGCACAGACAGAGACAGGAAGGATCTTTCCCTTATTGTTCCTAGCTTCCTGTATCCAGAGGGCTCTGGATGGGTTCCTCTTATGCCAGGAATGTGAGTAGAAGTGGTGGTCTCCCCTGAGCTCTGAGGATTGTTCACAATTTTGAGAGTCCAGCTCTCTCACACACAGGATTTTGGTACACAGATCTTTGTGACCAGGTCAGCTCCAGTTTCAGGCAGAAACCAGAAGCTCTGCCTCATATTTAACCCCAGATATTTTATATTAACTCAAACATTCTTATACTAGACACATAATGATGCTTTCACATTGTATGCACTTTCTTTGGTGGAGTTCAAGGTCTGTGTAAATCTTGTAAATGATATCTGTTTACTGTAAATGATGTCTATTCACCAGAATACCAGTTGGCATAGATTATTAGGCGATAACACCATAGTTTCAAAAATTATTGCAGTCAGTGTTTCTGCTTCTCTCCTAGAATATGTAACCATAATTAATTAATGATTTCTGAACTTACATGAAACTTTTCAGAATAACACAGTGTATGTTCAAGAATGTAATAATTATACTCAAAGAATATGAGTATGGTTCTTTATTCTAAGATGTATTGCTTAATTTTAATATAATAGAATCAAGTTTGCATTTTACATGCTTGTCAATGATTAGATTCCTGATGCCTCAAGTGAATGTGTCAGGAACAGCAGTACAGAGCATACAGACAATCCAGTTCAGGTTGAACTCACACTACAGACTTATTCTATCATCAAGTCTCCCTGTGGGTTCGCTGAGTTTTCCCTCCTCTTCTCATATTCTCCAGGAATTGTCTGTTCAGTAGTATTTGACCACTGCTATGCTAATCTGAGCATGCTATTTGAATTTCTTTGAATGCAAGTTTCTCTATCTAAATATCTTTGGTAGAGGACAGCATCTCATCTGCCACCAAGAAGTGATGGGTCTTATGTTTATTGCAAAATGTGGTGTCCGAAGCCAGAGCTGTGTTCTTTAGGCTCATGTTTCTCCCTTTTACAGCGTATGTGATTTATGTCCATCCAGAAGAAATCCTCTCCTCCTGAAATCAACTTTGGTTTAAATTGTTGGGCTTCCTAAATGAAGGTTGTTTTTATTTCTTAGAGTATTAATGGTGAACAGGCTTCTTTAGCAGTCAGAATGAGTCCACTCAAAACTTTTGGACCATGAAACAGAACATGCAACTCTGAGAATGAATTGCCAAAACTAGAGGTGTAAATAGAATTCACTAATCCTCAGAGTAGGCTGATCCCTAACATATGGGATCAAGCGTTTCCATTAAAAGAAGGTTAAACATGTCCTACTTGCTACATGAATAGTAGAATAAAGCATGTCCTACTTCCGACAGTAAAAGAGTGTTGTTTGCTCAACTGTTAAACATTTTATACAGTGATTTAAAGTGGAATCTTTTAAATGTCTCCATATTTCTCTCTCTCTCTCTCTCAATTTTTTTACTAATATAAAATAAAAATTATAGCTTTGGGATACATAGTTGACTCTAATGAAAGCATTATTTTCTGGCTGGTTTCTGCCTGTGCCTGGAATTGAACTGAACCAGTCCCCTACCTCCCTGCACCTAAATCTAGTGGGGGAGAGAGCTGAACCGTCAGACGAGTGAACAATCCTGAGAACCCAGAACTGAGAACTACTTTCTGCCCACATTCCTGACCCAAGAAGAAATCACTTAGTACCATCTGTGACCTCTGGGTACAGGGACCTAGGAGCAGTTAGGGACAGGACCCTTTGTGTTTCTGCCTCCGCCCAGAGCTAAAAGCCAGTCGCCAGGAGCACCTACACACCTGAGAGCAGAGGTAATAGCAACTTTTCTGCTTTGAGTCACACAAAGGAAGAAGTGTTGTCGTAAATAAATAAAAATAAAGTAAAAGTAAAAATGTATAAACGAAAACCGGGGGTGGAATGTTTTCCCTCAGGGTGTTTTTTCCCTGCTAGGGTTCACACCTCCTTTCAGATATCTTCTGGATATCTTGGCAAGAAACACAACCCAGCCA